>NC_022031.1:31608762-31627188 GCF_000317375.1 Microtus ochrogaster
GTTCCAGCACCCAGTGGGGGAGATTCCAGCGCCCAGTGGGGGAGATTCTAGCGCCCAGTGGGGGAGATTCCAGCGCCCAGTGGGGGAGATTCCAGAGCCCAGTAGGGAGGTTCCAGAGCCCAGTTGGGAGGTTCCAGGGCCCAGTGGGGAGGTTCCAGTGCCCAGTGGGGAGATTCCAGCTCTCAGTAAGGAGGTTCCAACACCCAGTAGGGAGGTTCCAGCACCCAGTAGGGAGGTTCCAGTGCCTAGTAGGGAGGTTCCAGCGCCCAGTATGGAAGTTCCAGCACCCAGTAGGGAAGGTTCCATTCTGCTTTTCCTACAGATTCGTTCAACCAATAGGGGAGGACCAGAAAACTTCCCTGAATTTAGTAAGTGAATCTAGACAAATTCTCAAATACTGCTTCAGGTAAATAATAAAGCCCATTTATGATTTATTTATTTATTGGAGCAAAACTTCCACTTGGTAGGACATACCCGTTTGACGGCACAGATGCTGAACAACAACAACAAAAAATTCTTGAAGCCAAAGACTTAGGAGAAAGGCCATTAATGAAGGTCGCAGTTGAATTGTGCCTGGTACTTGGGTTCTTCCTTCAGTATTCTGATACACACTGCTGGGTTTATAATCAGTGGAAACCGGAAGTCAAACTAAAAATGAGGAAAACCCACAATCCTTCTAGGCCTCTGCCAGATGTAATCACCAGGTTACTTCTGTAGGAAATTCCTGTTGGTAACAGTAATATGTCAATTTAGTGACCTGGATTCCAATTGTAATGAGACATGCCTGGTGGCAAAGGCTGCGCAGGTGCGTTCCAGAGCCTGAATTCTTCAGAGCTAGGCGATGTCCTTGAGTGCTCCTGTGCCTGGGAGAAGAGCCTGGGCAATGGACTGAGGCAAATTTAAATAGTTTTCAGAAGGGGATTAAAAGGGCTTTCAGAGCTCAGGGAAACAGCCATGCTCTCAGACCTACTGGGGAATTCAGAGATTTGGGATTAAGTTTTAGCATCACCTCCAGGAGTGCTTTTTCTGCTATGGGGCTTTGATTCTATGCTGCTCAGGGTTCCGCTCTGATCACGCAGCGGCTTCTGCTTCCATCGGAGGGTCTGGGCTCCTCTTAGCATCTACACAGGGCTCTGCACATGAAAGGAACTTCTGGAATTTTTAGACTTCTAAAGGCTCCAGTTAAAAAAGAGAGGACCATACTAATCCTGTTTCTAATTAGGTACCTACTCCTGGGACTTTGGTAGTGTTCACCATACCGTGAGAGCTATCCTTTACATAGAATGGCGTCCATGAGGGGGTGAAGAAGACCACGTGACTTCCTATGTAATGTACTTCGTAAGGGGTGGGATCATAACCGGAAACAAATGTATGGGGTTGCAAACTCATGCTCAGCATCTGCCAGGCCAAAGCACAGTTTCCTTTATGTTCTTCAAACACTAAGATCAGAATGGGAGCAGAGCTCAGGGAGGCACGGTGTTAGACCAGCAGCACAATGAGAGACAATACAGCCATCTTCAGAGAGCACAGAGATAGGGGGTGAGGACAAAATTCGGGACACAGCGGTTTTATACACGTGACCAAAAACCCAGCTCGAAGTGAATAATATGATCTTCTTGGTGTTTGCTGCAATTTTGATAAAATTGTCGTGTAGCTAAAATTTCTCTTTCTCAATCCTTTGTGACCTGGAGCTTAGTGTTGCCACCGCTGCGAGCCTATGCCTCTACCAGCGTTCTTGATATAACCTTACCAGGGGTCCATTTGTAAAGGACTTCCTGGCAAGTAGACATTTTTCTTGGGAGTTTCTGGTGCCAGTTAGCTATGCCACACAGAAGGGCAGGATGACCAGAGAGTGTGAGAGGTTGGATTCAAGTGTGCTTCTTCAGGCAGTGGTCAAATTTCACATGTTTCTTTTTCAAAGTGTATCTGACAGGCATGTTTGGATTTATGGTGCCTTTAGTATTTCTGGGCCCCTCACTAGCTCTTAGTATGGGAGAGGGCCATGGTAATTATTATAACGTTTAAAACAGGTTGGTCCTGCCTTCACCTTCTGGGCCAAATAATGGAGTCTCCATATTCACAGTGGAGGTCTACAGACCTGTAGGAACAGAGCCCTGACTATAGCTTAGGATATGAGATCTGCTTCTAGATCTCAGGGCTTTGGAAGACAATGAGAAAGAGGAGGGTCCCACACTCGCGAACAGATTTTTCCTAAATAAAAATATACAGTTAAAACTAAACAATTTCTTTCCTCTCGCTGCGCTCCCCCACATGGTCTTATTTTCTGTAATAGAGAGGCATTCACTTTTAGAGAGTCAAATAAAGGCAGGCTACTGAGAGATCTCCCTAACGTCAGGAGAGATGGCTCAGCGATGAAGACAGCTGGGTGCTCTCACGCAGGACCTGGGTTCAGTTCCCGGCAGCCATATGGTGGCGAACAATCAACTGGAATTTCAGTTCTCATTCTCCAGAACCTCGTTCTGACCCCCACAGGCCCCAGGCACCCACATGGTACTCATATATATGTACAGGGAAAGCACTCATATATAAAAATTAAAAAGAAAAACAAACCCAAAGATTTATTTAAAGCCGTGGCTTTCATTTCCTTCCCATTTAAAAAAAAAAAACTTACTTTTCAGTATGATTTTAATATTTCTGTATTTTAGCTTTTGGCTGAAGCACTCTTATCAAACGACAAAATTATTTTAGGTATCAGTTATGCCTTCAGTCACAGTAACACACTGTATACTGTGAACCCCACATTAGCCCCACATATAGACATGCTAAAAATAGAAACCACACATGCAAAGTCTTTTCTGGGCTCCAAATTCACAGCCTTTTATGTTTCTCTGTCTGAGTTCTCTAGAAGCTTTGGAGCCAGATGATGCAAACATCCTCAGGCTAGGAGATGCTATGGTATCTCACTACCAACATAGAGAAGAAAAGAACAGTGGATGTAGCTGTTATTTTGAAGGAAAAGGAACTTTGATTCTGACCAGAAACTGCTGCCAAATGAATTATGATTTTAAGTAGCAGGTGCATTTTTCACTGTTGAGAATAACAGAAGCTAAAAGATGAAAAAGACCAGTGCTCCAATTTTTCAAGATTATAATAGAATTACATCATTTCCCCATTCCTTTTCCTCCCTCCAACCCCAGCCCATGTACTGACCCCCTTGCTCTCTTCCAAATTCATGGCCTATTCATTGTTGTCACAGGTGCGTGTGTGTGTGTGTGTGTGTGTGTGTGTGTGTGTGCGAGCGTGCGTGTGTGCGTGTATGTGTGTGTGTGTGTGTAGTCTTAAGTATATATAAATACAGCTTAGTCTGTATGATGTTACTTGTATGCATATGTTTTCAGGGCTGACCATTTAGTGTTTGATAACCAATTGGTATCCTCTTCCCCGGGGAAGATTATTTCTCCTGCTCTCAGTATTCCTTAGTTGTCTATAGATCTTTATCTAGGCCTTGTGAGTTTTCTCTCTTCCCCGTTGGCAGGTCTTGGTTTCATCCTTATTCAGGTCATGCTCAGCCGTGTTTTTTGATTGTATCTTCTGACATTTCTAGGGGACTTACACTCACAGCAAACTCTCTGTTCCTTGGGCTCTTCTAATCTTTCTGCACAATGATCCCCAAACCTTAGGCCCAGGTGTTGTAGATAGATCGGTTGACATGACTCCACAGCTCTGCATCTTGATCAGGTGTGGGTTTCTGTTACTATAAGAAGTTCCCATGATGAAGGGGTGAGAACTACACTTATCTATGGGTATAAGGACAAATACTTAGGATGAGGTTAAAGATTATTCTGGTTTAGTAAAGTGGTGGTTGTAGGTTGTAGGATCCCTTCTGAGGTCCGTGACTTCACTAGGTATGGATAGTTCACTAGGTTTCCAGTACTTGGCATGATTTCCTCTTATTGAGAGACCATGAAGTCCAATTAGAGAGATGTTGGTTACACCAAGGTGTGTGTGCCACTACTGAACCATTAAGTATGGTTATTATGCCATGCTGGTAGCTGTTGTGGTTCATTGGTGTCAGAGCTAGGTAGGACTATTGATTGTTTCCTAAGCTTTGGCAGCTTACACAGCATCTTCTGGTACCACGAAAGCTTGTCCTCGGGTCGGGGGGGGGGCGCCCTTCATTTTAGGCTGTTTCATATGCAACCCTTTCAAATCACCATTATGAGATTTTTTTTTATGGCAAATTTTAAGACAAGTAGAATGGAACCCAAGGCTTAAAGCTGCAGGATAACAGAACCCCAAGAGTGCACAGGAAGGGCGCAGGCTGCAAGCTGGGCTGGGATCAATAAGGCAGCCCTGTTCCTCTGATCAGGAGTACTTTGTGAAGATAAATAAAGATGAAGAGGGGGGGATCAAGGGCTCTTTGCCTCTTGCTTTAAAGCAAAGCTTCGTTTGCTTAATGGAACACCAAGATCATCCGGGTGAGGCCTCCCGAAAGACAACATTAGCAAGTTTCAGGAAACCAGAACCTGAGAGTACATGAAATAATTAACTGCCTCAGAACCGGGTTAGGACAACAAAAGGGGCAAAAACCAAAGAAAAATGAAAGCATCAAAAGAATTATATTCATTTGCTATGATTAAAAAAAGAAAGGCAGGTTTATTAAACACAGGGAAACGTACGTGAGTGCCTGTGGCTTGTTAAGATAGATTTTTCTCCACAGCGAGAGCTAAGGAGAAGGACCAAGCTAATGGGCTGGATCCAGGCATGTGCTATGCTATGACAGCCTGGGAATCTTCCAAGTAGAGAGAGAGAATGGGAAGAGGGAAAGGAAAGCAGAATTTTATTGAGAGCTAAAAATTTTTGGAGTTTTTTTTAAAAAATAAAAACGAAACAAAAAAAACCTCAGAGTGCAAGGCAAAGACTCTGCTGCCCTTCAAAAAGGAATTCAGAAACCCAGGTTTCTGCCCAAAGAACCAGCTCTTTGGGGGAGGGTTAGGGAAGGTTCTGAGTACTTCTGCTTGTGTAGCTCAGAGTTCTGGGCTCCTTTTAGAGCTGGGAAAGCCGAGGAAGAGGGCTGGGGTATAGAAAAAGGAATGGCTGGGCAAGAAGAGTAGCCAGACACCTGGAGTGGCACGGATTGAGGGCTGAAGCTGTGGGGCCTGGAGCGAGAGGGGAGATTACAAGGTGAATCAGTCTCCTCAGCCCTGGTCTCTCTACAGACTCCACTCTGACGCCAGAGGCTCCAAGCTCTGTCGAGGAGGAAGGGCTGTTGTGTTTCCCTGGGCATCCCCAATTCAAAGGGCAGACAGTGACAGTGTAAATGTATAAACACACACACGGGAAAGGCTTCTGCCTCTGACTGCCCAGTTCAGCTGGACCAGAGGATACATAAAGGAAAAAGCAAGACCTTTAGTTTCCTTTTAAATAGACATTTGTTAATTTTATTGTGTATATTGATCGTATATGGTGCGGTTACACAAAGGAATTCTCAGACAGGTGTATATCGAGTATATCTCCACATCTCCTTACTTCTTCTCCTACCCCCATGGCACCATTTGTCACCCTAGACAGCTTCACTTATACTTTCACATTGCAAATACATACGTGATTTAAAATATTCTAGAGAGCATATTAAAAGGAAAAAGAAACAAATACAACTAACATTAACAACACCTAACTAGCTTAGTAATACCATTTCACCATACGATCAATATATCTTAGACAGGTTTCTATTAGTGTGAAAAACAAACGAACAAACAAACAAACAAACAAACACATTACTAAGGTGACTTATGAAAGAAAGAATTTAGTTGGTTGAGTCTATGTGTGGTGGCAGAAGGAAGGCATGGCAATAGATGGCTGGAGAAGTAGCTGAGAGCCCACACACATATCCTCTCTTGTGCCCCAACCGGCGCTGTCCATATCAGAATTAGAACTAACAAGAAGACGAGGCCACATACCCAGACCTTCTCATAAAAATGCCAACAATGTGAAAGATCTAGCCACTATATTCGCTCCAAAACCTTCCGGTCCTGTAGAAATGGTTGCAAAAGAGAATGACGTGGATGAACTCCTGGACACAGAATTTAAAGAACAATAATGAACTTCTTCAAAGAATTCAAGGACTTTTTAAAGAAGACACAAAGAGATAGCTCAATAAAATTAAGAAGAAAGAGTTTAAGGAGAATAAAAGCCTAATGATGCCCATTCAACACAAACATGAGACAGGAAAGCCCAGGACTTGAGATCAGAATTCAATCAGAAGATAGAAACATTGAAGAGGATTCAAGCTGAAATGAAGATGGAACTGAAAAACCCAGTAATTATTCTAGGAAAGTCAAAGGAAAGGCTTACAAATAGAACAAATCAAGCAGAAGATAGAATTGTAGGACTTGGAGATAAGATTGATTAGCTAGACCGAATATGGAAGGAATATGATATTAAAATGACAGGAAAGGCACATATAGAATATATGGGATACCATAAATAAAACCAAACATTTAGATTATAGGCATAGATGAAGAGAAAGAAGAATCCAAAGTCGATGGGATATACCAAATCTTCAACAAAATCATGGAAGAAAATGTTTCCTTATGAAGAAAAGACACAACCATACAGATAAAAAAATTATATAGGACATCAAATATAAAATACCAGAAGAGAAAATCCCCACAGTATATCAAGTTAAAACATTAAGTATACACAATTTAGAACATGAATTGAAAGCTTCAAGAGAAAAGCAGATGCAAGCCAAAGGAAAATGAAACTCATCAGAATAACAGCTGATTTCTCAATGGAAACTTTGAAAACCATCTGAAGCAGTGCATCCACATTAAAAGACCATGACAGCCAACTTCTAGGCTAATAGATAGAAAAATTATCTGCTGTAGTTGAAGGAAGAAAAGAAAACATTCCATGACTTAAACTGCCTAAAAAAATTATATCTGACAAACTAAACCTAAATAAAATATAGGAATCATTATTTCAGGCTGAATGCAGGGGTGAAGATTAGCAGACATCCCATGGAAAAGAATACACAGCTATAATTATTAAAACACAAAATATCACTGAGAACACAGACAAAAAACTCCCTAAATTAGCAACAATGGCTACAATTAACACATTCAACTCAGTAATGATTTTTAAATATCAATAGCAAAAAAAAAAAAAACACAGAGTGACAGAATGAATCAAAAACAGAATCCAGCTATGTGTTGTCTTTAAGAAACCTATCTTGGTTTTGAAGTTAGGTGCCACCCTAAAGTAAGAGGGTGGACAAGAGTGCTCCAGTCAAATGGGACCAGGAAGCAGGCAGTATCACTATGCTGACTAGACATCACTCATTTCTGCCTAGATTTCGATCTAAAACTAATCAGAAAAAATAAAGAGGGATTCTTCATTCTAATCAAGGGAACAGTTAATCAAGAAGACATTACATTACTATCCGAAACATATAGGAAACAAACTCTGTGGTGACCAGTTTCATTAAAAAGGACTACTGGATTCAAAGACACAAATATTGACCTATTTATAATAGGTGATTTCAATGCCCCATTTTCTCCAACCAACAGGTGATCTGAACAAAATATAAACAGAGGACCATCAGAACTAACTGACAGCATGCATCAAGTGGATGAAAGGTAGCTACAGAATATTTTACCCAAACATCAAAGAATGCACAAGGATGCTTTTCTAAAACAGACCAGATTCTGAGACACAAATCAAATCTTTGCACATTCAGAAAGATTGGAATCACTTTTTGCTATTTGACAACAATGAAAGAAGACTTAGAATTTTCAGCATAAAACCTATAGTGGTCTATTATTTATGTTTTAATAAATAAAGCTTGCCTAAAGGTCAGTGCAGGGCAGCCACTCTAGACAACCATACAGACCAGGGACTGGTGGCACACACCTTTAATCCCAGCAGCCACACTAGTTAGCCATAGAGGCCAGGCGGTTGTGGTGCACACCTTTAATTCCAGCACTAGAGAGGAATGTAAGGCGGGGTGAGACGGGAATTTGCTCTCTTTCAGTCTGGAGATTTCCTAGAGGTAAGAGCTCTCTAGTGGCTTGGTGGCTTTGCTTTTCTGTCTTCAGAAAAGAACCCCCAAATCTGTGTCTGGGTTTTTATTATGCATGGTAGAAAAACCTCTAGTAAATATGTGAAGTCATGCAGAGTAAGGAACTCGTTTCTGAATGATGATGAATAGGTCAAAGGATAAATCAAGAAAGAAAAAAATATCCTGGGAGCAAATGAAAAAGAAAACACAACACGATACAACCTCTGTGACACCTTGAAAACCATCTCACAAGAGAAATTTGTAGCTCTGCGTGCCTACATTTAAAAATCAGAAAGAACACAAATGGTCTAATGATGCAATTCAGAAAGGTGGAAAAACAGGAAAAACATTGAATCCAAACCTAACTAATGGCAAGAGATAATATAAATCAGCAGAAATCAGTGAAACACAGAGAGAAGAATACAAGAAAATTTAATGAATATAAGATTGGGTTCTTTGAGAAGAACAAACAAGATTGATTGACCCTTGGGCCAACTAACCAAAAAAGTACTTAATTTGACAGAATCAGAAATGAACAGGGAAACATTACAACAGATACCAACAAAGTTCAGAATATTGTTAAGGGAGGGGTTTACAAACCCATACTCCATTTGGAAAACCCAAAAGAAATGGATGTTTCTAGGTTTATTTAAACCATCACAATTAAACCAAGAAGAAATCAGCAACCTGAAAAGACTCATAACGAATGAGGAGCTTGAGATAGTCATAAAAATCCTTCTAGTAAAAAAAAATATTTAGGGCCAGATGGATTCGCAGTAGAATTTAATCACACACTCAAAGAGAATCTATAGTCAGTCCTTCTTAACTGCTAAACATGAAAGAAAGAGAAGGCTCCCAAACTCTTTCTACAAAGTCAGTATCACACTACACAAAAATCAAGTAAAGATACAACAACAACAAAAAAAGAAAACTACCAAATAAACATAGACTCAAAAATGCTCAAAAAATCTTTGCAAACCAAATACATCAAATACATCAAAAAGATTATATACCATGACCAGGCTGACTTTATCCCTGAACTGAAAGATGGTTCAATATACCCAAGTCAATGTAATAAACCACATAAATGGAATTTAAGACAAAAAAGTCACATGATCATTTAAGTATAGGCAGAATAAGTCTTTGAACAATTCCAACATGAGAAAGTCTTAGAGAAGGTAAGGCTCGAGGGAACATACCTCAACACAATGAAAGCTTTAGATGAGGCACCCACAGCCAACATCATCCTAAATGGAGAAAAGCTTGATACAATCCCACTGAAGTCAGGAATGACACAGGCATGCCCATGTCTTTTCAATACCTTTCTCAAGTACTAGCTGGAGCAGTAAGTCCACAGAAGAAGATTAAAGGCATACAGATAGTAAAAGAAGAAGTCAAACTATCTCTAGCTACCGATGAAATGGCATTAGAGATCTCCAAAATTTTACCAGAAAACTTCTAGAAGCATAAACAAAGTCAGCAATGTGGTGGGGGTACAGAATCAACTTGCACAAATCAATAATTTTTCTAGACATCACCAGCAAAAATACAGAGGAGCTCTGGACACACTTCCCTTCCCAATAGCCTCAGAGAAAACAGCTTGCTAGTAGGAATAAGCCTAAGCAAGGAAGCGCAGGGCTTCTACAATGAAACTTTAAACCTCTGAAGAAAGAGATAGAATTCTGTCACTGCTCTGCTGGGCAATTGTGAGGGGCGGTTTGGCCCAAGGGGCAGAGTTGGGTTGAAGAATATGTGACCTGAATAAAGGGGTGCAGGCAGCATAGTGCATTGATTTTACTAGTTAGTAAACTGTAACATGACCCTACTGGTCTCCCACGGATTGGTGGCATTAACATTGTGAAAACGACCATGTTTATTGCTGCTCTACTCACAATAGCTAGGAAATGGAAACAACCTAAATGTCTTTCAACTGATGGACAAATAATAACAATACGGCCTGTGTACCTTGTGGAACACTACTCCGTGGTAAGGTAAAATGAAACAATGAACTCTGTAGGTAAGTGGGTTGAACTAGAAAATAGGAAAGATCATATTGAGTGAGGTAATCCAGACCCAGAAGGACAAACACTGCATGTTCTCCGTCACCAGAGGTTCCTAGCTCCAAACTTCAGATGTGACTCATGGCCGAGAGCAGAGAGTTGGAAAGTGAACGTGAACCATCACCAGGGAATGGGGGGGAGGGGCAGCAATAAAGTAAGTAATAGCAGTGTACATATGATGTGACTGGAAAAAAGGGGGCTCCCTAGGGAGAGGCAGGGTGGCAGAGAAGAAAGAGGAACATTGTAAAAGCCAGAGACGGTGGCTGTGGTGGTCTGAACGAGAATAAATGGACTCCATGATCCCATGTATTAGAACCTTGTTCCCCAGTGGCAACTGTTTGGGAAAGATAGAAGGTGTAGCCTTGTTGGAGAAGGTGTGTCATTGGGAGTGGGTTTGAGATTTCAAAAGCCCCTTGACATTCTCAGTTAACTCTTCCTCTGCCATGTGTTTGATATTCAAGATGTAGGCTTGTGGTTACAGTTCCCCGCCTGTAACTCATGGCTGGCTACCTCCATGCTGTCTACCATGATGGCCATAGACTCTAACCCTCTGAAACTTTAAGCACCAAGAAACTCTTCTATAAGTTGCCGTGGTCATGGCGTCTTATTTCAGCAACAGAAAAGTGACTCAAGCATTTGATGACTCTAAGGGAAGCGTTTTCCAACCCAAGGAGGCGATCACACACAGGAGCTCACACAGTTATGACAGCTCACACAAGTGCTGTGCTTGCCCAAGTCAGACAAAATCCCAGCATGGGAGTGGGCATGAAGTGTCACAGCCTAGCTGATGAGTTATTGGAAATTTATAGATGCTGGGAGAAGGAGAGTCAGTCTTTAATGGTGTAGCTCCTGACAGGCCAGCCACATTCCAGTGAGTATGCGGGCGACATGAACTGGACTTGATGGTTTTAAAAAATTGGGTGAGTAGAAAAAAGTGGATGAGTATGGGAAAATTTGGGGATTGGGGTAAGTACCATAAATACATATTATGTGACATTCTCAAGAACTAATAAAAAAATAACAAAAGGAATTACATTTGCTAGAATTTCATCACCCTAACAGAGCACCTGCAGTAGACATTTTGAAAAGGTAATAAATTATTAAGTTATGGTTAGTTAATAATTTAATGCATGTTGTCATGCTCTTTTATAAACATTATTGCCTCAACTTCCAGAATTACAGCGTTACATAGTTACTAGAACTAACCAGTTGGAAATTTGAAATGTACAGACTCTCCTAAGATCACTTAGCAGGAAACAAAATAGAAGCTCACATTTGGAGCTAACCCAGCACCAAGATCCTGGTGCTAAACAGCATTTGCTCCAACTTGAGACAGAGGAAGGGGCCGGTTCTCCTTGGGGCATTAGGCAGAGTTAAAATCACGATGAGTGCTGATAAGTTTTCCAAGATCTTATTGTAAGCATTTGTTCTAACTCCCCAATTATCAGCTCTTCGATCCTCCCTTATGGCCTTGGCTGCCTGATTCAAAAAGATGCCAATTCAACAACCAGCCAGGCTATCTTTATGTCAATGCTGGCTGGTATGAGCGAGCATTCCATGGATGCCTTGAGAAAAAAAAAACATGCGATGATTATAGATGATGATGCTGGCTCTTGATGGAGCAACAGCCATGATAATCTCTCGATTATTCTGTATATAATATAACTGTATTATTTCCAGCTAGGTGTGAAGGGAAGCGTTTCCTCTTTTGGCCTAGCAGGGGGATGCTCTGATGGGGGGACTGGGGCGAAATGGGAGAGGCTGTGATTGGTGTAAACACTGTGACTATGTCCCTCATCTCCATCCCACACCTTTCTTTTTGGCTATATACACAGGCTTCTCAGGCTGGCTTGGTATGTAGTCTGGGAGACTCTTCTGGGGTTATAACATCAGACCCAATAAAAACTTCTTCCCAGTGGTCTTTGCTTACCGTCCTAGTCAGTGTTACTATTGTTGTGATAAAACTCCATGACCAAAGCATCTTGGGGAGAAAAGGGTGCACTTGACTTCCAATTCCACAGTATAGTCCATCACTGAAGGAAGTCGGACAGGAGCTCAAACAGAGCAGAATCCTGGAGGTTGATGCCGAGACCATGGAGAGGGGTGCTGCTTACTGGCTTGCTTCTCGTGACTTGTTCAGTCTGCTTTTTTTTTTTTTTCAATAGAACCCAGGACTACCAACTCAGGGATCGTTAGGCCCTCACTCATCAATCACTAATTAAGAAAATGCTTTACAGGCCTATCTGCAATCCAGTTTCTTGGAGGCATTTTCTTAACTGAGGTTCCCTCCTCTCAGATGACTTTAGCTTGGGTCAAGTTGATGCAAAACTGCCAAGCACATCTACTTTCAGTAGTGTGTGTTAAGATCGTAACACAGAGAGAGCAGAGCCATCTGAGTGGCAATGTTAGGGACAGCTGGTACACAGTGGGCTAAGTGTGGAGAGTGGAGGACATTTGGCTTCTTGACAGCTAAGAAACATCAGCTGAGCAGTTCCAGAATGGCTGGAGAGGACTGCAGAGGCAAGTAAATGAAGATGGGTAAAAGGCTATAAAAGGACCAAGCAGAGAAAGTGTCAGCCATGGGAGGATAAGAGAGCTGTCAGATCTCTGGGACAAGGGTCTTGAGCATCCCAAGCCAAGAGCTTTTAACGTTGGCTTGTGTTAGACTGGGAATTCTGACTTCCTTGCAGACTGCCATCCTTGTAAATCTAAGGACCACCATATTCAAGGCCTGTAACCTTGGAGGACTCTGCCTACCCAGGCTCCCCCTTGCCGGCTGCTGCCTCTCACTGCTGCTGAACACAGGAAACCAAAGCTTCCAGACCGGGCCCTTGAAAAGCTCCTCCTTCCTCCTAGTATTTCCATCTGGTGCCAAAAAGCCCAGCCAGCTGCCTCTCGTCTGAGCATCTTGCCTTAACCCTGACTCAAGCACACAGTTGTCCCGCGAGATCCTCCACCTCGGTGATGACGCCATGCAGAGCCAGAACCCACTTCACATCGACAGATGCTGCTGTGTAGAATTGTCAGCGTCTCCATTAGCGCGAAGGAATGGCTCTCTCGGCTCTCACAGGGTCTTGGGGTAGATGGAGCGTTTTAGCCTGGTGAACAGAGCAGCAACGGGGCAATCAATTCCACGGACTGCCTGGGCCACAGACTCAAATAACGCAGACCCTTCCCTTTCCTGTGCTTCTTTTCTGTACAATATTTCTCGAGCAGAAGATGATCATCTGGAGTTCAGGAGGGCTTGGGGACTAAGCACCCACATTAAGGATATAATTATTGGTGCATCTGATTTGGGGGTTTCATATACTTCTAGGAATCTGGGGATGGGCTTGCTGTTGAGTTACGGTCAGCTCAGTGGCTCAAAACCATAGGAGATTCTCTCACAGTATGGAAGCCACAGGCCTGAGACTAGTCGGTCCCCAGGACCTCATACCCTCCAGTGTCCCTGGGACCTGATCTCTCTTTGCTCTTGCAGTTTCTAATGTTTCCAGAATTTTTTGGCTTTTGAAGTTGCAAAAGTTGGAAAAAACCAAACTGTTCCACACATTTAGCACCGAAGCCTCTGGGAGCAGAGGTGTGAGGACCGCTCTACATCATACAGTTCTGTGATAGCAGGGGGCTAGCCCCGCTCTGTCTGGAAGGTAGTCTCAGATCTTGTAGGTTACAATTTCCATTCCACAAAACCATTCTTAATCACACACACCAACCATCGCTCACAGCTTCTGTTCAACTTGTCTGTACTTCCATGAACTCTCTCCTTGGATCTGAATAATTTATTAGAAAGGCTTCCAGAACTCAGAGAACATTTTCTATTTCTTAGTTTGTTATCTCAGTAGAAGCATAATATAGAACCCAGACGAGAAGATACACATAATATAAAGCCAGATGAGAAGATACACAGAATGAGGTCTCAAGGGTCTGATTGCAGGGTCTCTGTCCCTGTGGCATTGGGTGTGGCAGCTTCTCAGCCTATGAATGTGGTCAACAACAAAGAGCCTCTAGAATCTACAGTTGCTATCTAAGGAACTATCATGACTATTCCCCTAGGACAAAAGCTGCTTCCATGATGTAGAACATTCCCTACGATTGGGAACTCTTGTTTCAGGTCCAGGAGCCAGGACCAAAGACTAAAACACTAGAAGAATACTCTCCTTTTGTCCCTATTGATCAGGAATGGACAGGGATTTCAGAAGCCCTCTGCTGGAAACTGGAGAGGAAGGTCAATATAAAATACAGTAATCTTACTATAAACCACAGCTTTCGAGTAGATAAACACAACCCTTGCCTCTGCTTCCACAAGTCCTTTGTTCTGCATGTCCTCTCTCTTTTTTTTTTTTTAAATAAGGACACTATTGCATTTAGGACCATCCCCAAATCGGGTGCCATCATAGGTCATTAACTGATTATATCTACAGAGACATTATTTCCAAATAGAGTCACTTTTTGAGCTTATAAATAAGCAAGGACCATTGGATCCACTTGGGGATACCTGTGCCCTGTGGAGTAACCTCTTGTGGTAGCTAACGACAAACTCAGGGCACACAGTGATCTGCCTTTGATGAAGATCATTTGCCCCTTTGAGTGTTGGCATCAAGAACGATCAAAGGAGGGAGGAAACTCCAAAGGCTGTGGGTGTGAAGAGTGGAGGAAATCAAGAGCTCCCTCTAGGTTTTAGCTACTGCCAGCCACACAGGGGCTTAGTCTATCTTGTTACCCTCTCTCCATCAGGAGCTGCTGTTGAAACCTTACAGGAAAAATTAATTTCAAAGGAATGTCAATGTAATTTCCTTCTTTCTTTTGGGAAAACTTCAAAGAATATTCTTTGTCAAGAGGACTTCCTTCTTGGGACTACGGAGATAGTGTGTCTGGCTTTTTTTTTTTTTTAAGTTAACAACATTTAAACATGTATCACATGCAAAACATTGGGGCAGAGACAGAGGCAGGGAGGCAGGGGCAGGGGAAGAGGGATGGGGGCGGGACAGGACCAGAGAAGCAGAGAGGCAGGGGCAGGGGGAGAGGGGAGGGGAAGGGCGGGGCAGAGAGGCAAGGGCAGAGGCAGTTGCAGGGACAGAGACAGAGAGGCGGGGTGGAGGCAGAGATGTCTCTGTAGAGTGTCCCCTTTTCTGCATTTTACTATAGAATTTAGAGATCAGAATTAACTTGTTGCTTATTGGTAGTTCTTTTCAGAAATAAATCATCTCTCTGTGTGTAGTCCAGAAGACAACTTGAGAGAGTCCGTTCCCTCCTTCCACTATGTGGGTCCTGGGGACTCAACTCAAGTTGCCAGCCTCGGTGAGGAGCGCCTTCACCCAGAGAGCATCTCATTGGCCCTTATTAGTGTTTTCAGCAGGAAAGCATACTGGAGTCATGGTGTGTGTGAAGTTCTCATGGGCACACAGAATTGAGAAACACCTCCAGGGAAGGTTAGTGTACTCTTCTTACTGAGAAAAAGGAGTATAGATGGGCATAAAGACATTAGAGGCTTCCTTTGCTACCTCAGACTGTGTATGCACACACACACACACACACACACACACACACACACCCCACACACACGCACATACACACAGAGCATTATCATAGATGGCAATGAATGTCCATTGCATGAATAACCATGGTAAATAGTAGCATATAATTCTAGATATCCAGGAGTTTGTTGGTGTTGTCCCCGAGTACTGTGGCTGTCAAGCCCTGAGATGACCTCTCTATATCCCTAACCTTTCTATATCCTATCTATATCCTGCACATTTCCTCATGTAACCCCCACCCTTGGATGGGACCTTGACTTGATACCTAGCTTTTGTGTTTTGTTATTTTTGTTTTTCAAGATAACTTTTCCCTGTGCGGGCCTGGCTATCCCAGAATTCTCTCAGGCTGGCCTTGAACTCACAGAGATCTACTCCGGTCAGCCTCCTGAGTGCTGGGATTAAAGGCATTGGCCACCGCTGCCTGGCTCGAACTTCCTAGCTTCTAATGAAATGAATTGGCCAAGACAATAAGATGTTTATAAAGACCAGGGCTTCCTTTGGGGTGCCTTCTCTTTCTCCTTCATTTTCTTTCCGATTCCTCACTTTGACAAAGCCAGGTGTCATGTTTTCAGTAGGCCAATGGGGAAACCTGTACAGGAAAGATGTTTGTTTCTGGCTAGAAGTCATCACGACCCTGAGGCTCTCAGTCCAATCACGCCGGAGGAAGTAACTCTGCCAACACACACACACACACACACACACACACACACACACACACACGCACGCACGCACGTGCACACGGGAAGATCCTCCCCTTGCTTGTCCTGTGCCTGAGAGCTTGGTGGAGCCTTTAAGAGCCCGAGTCAGAGACACTCAGTTCAGCAGTCTGGGCTTCTAATCCAGGAACAACGAGAGTAGATGCTGCATGCAGAAGCAGATAACTCGCATGGCCACTGGCTTTTTACCACGGTGTAATCTTGGTACCAAACTGTTACTTTCCTTACAGGTGGAGAGGTGGCTCCACAGATAAGAACACTGACTGCTCTTGCAGAGGACCTGGGTTTGGTTCCTAGCACTTACATGGCAGCTCACAACTGTCTGTAACTCCAGTTCCAAGTCCCTTTTCTGGACTCTACAGGCACTGTGTGTGTGTGTGTGCACGCACACACGTGTGTATGTATCTGTGTGTGTGTGTGTGTGTGTGTGTGTGTATATATATATATATGGCACATACATACATATAGACAAGCACTCATCCATGTAAAAATAATAAATCCTTTTTAAAAAAGCATAGTTACCTTATTGATTCTACTTATGTACCGACAACAACCTAATCACCTACATATGATGAAGTCAGGCTTATTAAACAGGAGCAGACTGGAAAGTATACTCAGTATAGAACAAGGCTACAACGCTGCTCTGCCTTCAGCTGCTGATCTTCTTGTTCCGAAGGGAGATTGGGGAGGTCTGGGGAACTCAGCAAGCTGCTGCCAGTGAACCCTGCACCATCCAGGAGAGCGCACACGACCCCCCATCCTTCATTTTATCCAGTCATGTATTTCCAGAAAAGATCAAGCCCATTGGACAAAGTCACCCAAATACAGTTGGCTGATGGGCCGAATCCCTACAACAAATAGGTCTAAAAATGAAGTAGTATTACATATTTTAAAATGTTATAATGTTATCGTAATGATTCTCTCTCATTGATCATATTTATGTGACACAATGTGTTTTACAGGGATTAGAATAAATTATACTTTGATATAATTTCTTATATTTACAGTCTTCCACATCTGACATTTTCAAAACAACCCCAATGGATGAATAATTAGCTTTATTTGACCAACATGTCAAATTATTTACCTGCATCCCCCAGCCAGGACCTGAACCTACCCAGGTCTCCTAGAGCAGGCTCCAGCTGGCATACCCTCGAACATCCTCTTGGCGTGGTGCCCTCCCCAGCCTGGTGCCCTCCCCAGCCTGATGCCATCATCACCTCTGCTGTCCTTTCTGGCTGCAATCCCACGGCAATGCTGCTGACACCTGCTGCTCCGGTAATTGTGTGAAATGAAGACTATTTGAAAGATTTTTTTTGGTATGTGTTTTATATCATCATGACAAATAACCACCTATTGTAGTAATAGGGGAGAGGAAGAGAACGGGCAAGAGCTCTTCAACCACGGCTTTCACCTAGGCTCCGCCTTCCCTGGGTCTGCAGGAAGCCTAGGCTCCGCCTTCCCTGGGTCTGCAGGAAGCCTGCCATCTCCCACTGAAGCCTGTCACAGTGAGTGGAAGCACCATACAGAGACATGGAAACACAACGTGTGAGCCAGATTCTGCTCAGTCTGCTCTGCACAGGGCAGCGCCGGGATGCTACAATAGACTCCCGAGGGGCTAGTTATAATGTGGACCCCAGGAAACAGGCTTTCAATGCCGCCAGACTCCTCAGGCCGCAACTCAAAGCCCTAGGGTTGACTGCAACCTGGGAAATGTGTTCACTGGGAGATAAAACACGCTAGGCCACCTGGCAGGATTAACAGAGATTTCTCACCTTCTAAGTACCCAGAAAAAAAGGATAAACAAAGGAAAACAACCAAATTCTGTAATTAGCTGAATTTCCAGAACACAATGAGAGATCTATCAGCAATGGTCCCTTGGATGCAGTGTAATTCTTCCTCCTCTGTCTTCACGTGCTGGGGTACATGTGCGTGTATGTATGTGCACACCCGGTGCACAGACAAATCTCCACCCTGTTCTCTATTTTCACGTATTGTGGAACATGTGAGTGTGTGCACTTGCACACACAGTGCACAGACAGATCTGCCCCCCCACCTCTGTCCTCACATGTTATGGCACATGTGAGTGTGTGCAC
>NC_022031.1:31627383-31628681 GCF_000317375.1 Microtus ochrogaster
TGAGTGTGTGCACTTGCACACATGGTGCACAGACAGCTCTCCACCCCATCCTCTATTCTCACATGTTGTGGGGCACATGTGAGTGTGTGCACTTGTACACACGGTGCACAGACAGATCTCCCCTCTATATAACTCTTGTTCCTGCTCATTTTAGAGCTATTTCCTCAGAGTCCCTCTCATTGGCTTGCTTTATCCCACGTCTAATTTGCATCAGTGCGGATTCAACCTGAACTTGCTGCTCTTACTTTGTCCTCTCAGGGTTCTCTTCAGAACTTGAGATCTGTCAGGTTTTCCTGGAAACCCTCCCCCAGAACCGCTGGGACTCGGGACTCCTTGCCTTCCTGCCCAGCTATCACAAAGATGCCCTTCAGCATCACCTTGGAAACTGAACCTGGCACTTTCTTGTTGAATTCCCCCATTTTTGGAGTCTTTTGTCATCTGCTCTACAGATTCCCTCTTACTTCTGTGGAGAACACTCTTCGGTTGCTCCTTAAGACAGGGCACACGGAAGACAATTTCCAAGACACTGCCGCTCCAGAAATGTCTTTTCGTCTCACAGACAGTGTCCCTGGGTCCTACAGTTCATCGATAAAATCCCTTTCTTTGTGAATTTTGAAAATATCGGTTATTATTTCCTGGGTTTATAGGGCTAAATCTAACGCCATTGTGATCTATGTTCCTATGGGAAGGGCTTTATTTTTTTCTCTCGGAACCTTTTAAAATTACAGATTTAAAAAAAAATCTTTAATGCTGTGGAATTTTCAGTAATATGTTTGATGCTCATTGGGCTGTCATATTTGTAGAACATTTCTTTGGTAAGTTTTTTCTTTTATGTCCTCTCTTTTGAATTTATATTTTGCATACATGTCTCTCTGTGTACCTTGTATATGTTTGGCACCTTTGGAGTCCAGAAGAAGGAGTTAGATACCCTAGGACTGAAGTTACAGCTGGTTTTCAGCAGCCATGTAGGCACTGGGAATTGGACCCAGGTCCTTTGGAAAAGCAGCCAGTGATTTTAACCATTGAGCCATCGCTCCAGCCGCTGATTTTTTAAAGTTCTTTAATTTTAAGACCATTTTCTCATTCTTCTGGTCCTCCTTCTCCCCTGTGTGTGTGATGTGTGTGTGCGTGCATGCGTGCATGCGTGTGAGGTATGTGTGATGTGTGCGTGTGATGTATTTGTATGTGTAGTATATGATGTGTATGTGTGTATGTGTGTGTGTGGTGTGTCTGCAATGTTGTATGTGTGTGTGATGTGTATGTGTGTGTATCGTATGTGAATGTGTTGTGTCGAGGGT
>NC_022031.1:31629142-31629737 GCF_000317375.1 Microtus ochrogaster
TCATTGAGTATATCTATGTGTATTCACACAGACCAGAGGAGGTCATTGAGTATATCTATGTGTATTCACACAGACCAGAGGAGGTCATTGAGTATTCTTCTCTCTCACTCTCGGCTTTCTCTTCCCGCTACGGTTTCCCAGTGGACCTGGAGATTGTGTTTTTCAGATATGCTGACAGTCAGCATTACCCAGCCCCCTCCTGTCTCCTCTCCCTCAGTGTTGGGGTGACAGGCGTATGCAAGGTCATTACCGAGTCCCTCCCTGTCTCCTGTTCCTACATATCGAGGTGACAAGTGTATGCAGGGTCATTACACAAGTCCTCCTGTCCCTCAGTGTTGGGGTGTCAGGCACGTGCAGGGTCATTGCCTAGTCCCCTCCTCTCTCCTGTCCCTCAGTGTTGGGGTGACAGTTTATGCAGGGTCATTGCCCAGCCTCCTCCTGTCTCCTGTCCCTCAGGTCTGGGTGACAGTTGTATGCAGGGTCATTGCAGTCCCCTCCTCTCTCCTGTCCCTCAGTGTTGGGTTGACAGGTGTATGCAGGGTCATTACCCAGTCCCCCCTGTCTCCTGTCCCTCAGTGTTGGGTTGACAGGTGTA
>NC_022031.1:31629986-31635409 GCF_000317375.1 Microtus ochrogaster
GTCTGGGTGACAGGTGTATGCAGGGTCATTACCCAGTCCCCCCTGTCTCCTGTCCCTCAGGTCGGGGTGACAGTTTATGCAAGCCAGGGTCATATCTGACTTCCCCGTGGCAGTGGGATCTGAGCTTCAGTCCTCACGCATGAGCAGCAAGTGCTGTGAACTGCTGAGTCATCTCTCAGCTCCTACTTTTTAATTCTTAATTATTCATTTTTGAAAACATCCTATTCTTATTTTGTTATCAATACCTATTCTTTTAGCTTGCTAGCTATATTTTATTTTAGAAAGGGAAAATTTCTACTCATTTTCTGCAGTTTGCTTCCTCCAGGGTTCTTTTCATTCTTTTTAATATTAGAGAGAAATGTTCGCATCAACCCTGTTGTGTCTGGAAGATGCTCCAAAATCCCTAACTCTGCCCATTGTCCAGTGCTGGACATGTGTGTTAATTTCTCTCTACTGCATGAGGAAAACTTCTCTGAGGAGGTCAGTGCTGCCCTGCTCTGTGGATATAGCCATATGCTGCTAGGAGTCATTTTATTGCTATTTTCCGTTAGCAGTATAATGGTGGTCTGTTTGCCCCCGAGGGTCTAGAACCTATCTAGTCTCGTGTTATTGGCTGCTTTATCAGTGTCAAGTCTGAATTTCATCTATGGAGTGGCCCTTAAATCAAAATAGAAAAAGAAGTGGTTGGTTACTGCCATAACTTTGTTCCACTATTGTACCGTATACCCTTAGGCAGGTTCCTACTGCAGGTCACAGGTTTCACATGTGTGACATTGGTGATGACTTTTCTCCTCCAGTTGTGTGCACGGTACCTTTTCTCACCATGAGCACTAGTCAGTAGAGGCGAAGCTTCCAGCTGGCCGCCAGCTCTCTGGTCTCCAGCCTCAACCAACAGCATAAACAATGACACAAACTTTTCCTCACACTGTGGATTTTACTTGGTAACGTAAGATGTCTAGTTGAGACGTTGTTTCCCCCGTTATATGGTGATTCCATTTAAGTTCCTTTCATGTGTTTATATATGTTAGGAAGTGTCTATAGTAATGGGGTTTCACACGGCTTTTCAAAAGGCCTTTAGTGTTAGCTGTCTCTCCTCATATCCTCACTTATCCTGTCCTTCTATCATCCTCCCCACTCCCTCCTGTTCTAGCTTCTCCTTCATCTCTTTATAATGCTGTACCCTATTGTCCCTGTCTTAGAAGAGTTTCTCTTTCCCCCTGGTCCTTTACTAGGTCCCTAACCTCTTTGATTATTCTAAATATATACACAAGGCTTAAAAGGGGACATCCACAGATAAGAGAAAGAATGCAATATTTATCACTTTGGGTCTGGGTTCCCTCACTCGGGAAGATCGTTTCTGGCTCCATCCATTCCCTGAAAACAGCTCCATACTATCTAATTGTATAAATGTGCCACATTTTCATTATCCGTTCACCAGTTGATGGACATCTAGGCTGTTTTCAATATCTGGCTATTAAGAATAGAGCAGCCATGAACATGGATGAATAAGTTATCTCTGTAGTAAGGTGTAGAGTCGTTTGGATCTACGTCCAAGAGTGGTATAGCTGGGTCTTGTGGTAGATCTACTTTTAGCTTTCTGGAGAGTCTCCGCACTGATTTCTAGAGTGGCTGGACCAATTCATGTGCCCACCAGCAATTAACAACTGTTTCCCTTTCCTTGCGCCCTCACTAGCACCCACTGCACCCTCACCAGCACCCACTGCACCCTCCTCACCAGCATCCACTGCACCCTCACCAGCATCCACTGCACCCTCCTCACCAGCATCCACTATCTTTGTTTTATTTATCTTGGCCATTCTGACTGGGGTAAGCTGAAATCGCATTCTGTTCCCTGTGGGAGGGAAGAAGAACATGAAGCTGGGTGGGTAGAAAGATGTGGGAAAGCTAGGGATGGAAAGACTATTATCAAAATATATTATAAGAAAAAATTAAATAAAAATAAATAAATATAAAACAAAATAATATTCATATTAATATTTGTGTGTGTGTGTGTGCACATGAACCATGGCATGTTTGTGGCTGTCAGAGGATAAATTTAGTGAATTGGGTTTTTTTTTTATTCCCATATTTATGTGGATTCTGGGGATTGAATGCAGATACCCAGATTGTGTGGCAAGCTTCTTTATCCCATTGGGCCACCTCCCTGGCCTTTACTCTTGTTTCTGATTTGTCCCTTTGTGTTGAAGGCTTTCATAATGTGACAGTGACCCTAACCTGCTATTTCTAATAAAAATCATATTGTTCTAATACAAACAACTAAGTGTTTCTGAGACTCTCTGTACATAGATGAGATTTTTATTTAGCAAGATTTACATCTGTTGAGCCATTGGTCAAATGAGCCCCAAAGTATGATAGAGCATCTATGAAAACATCATATAGTAAATATGGAGCTATTCCAAATGCCAAGCATTGCCATATGAGTGCAACATGAAGAATGTGTGGTGGTTTACCAGAAGCGGTGATGAGAGCCATCTCTGGGAGGGCGGCGATGTCGTGTTTGGACTGCAACGATGGTTACATAATTGTGCCCATTCGTCTGGAGCTGCAGTCAAAATCTACGCCTTCTGCTTCTATGCGAAACAAGAAAACATGGAGTGCCCGGAACGGAGTGGAATGGTGGTTACCAGCAGGTAGCAATGAGTGTGACTGGGGGTTGTCACAGGATACAGACGTAGACAGGAGCACTGACTAGTTCTGAGGACTACAGCCGATTCTGAGTATTCTCGCCCAGCAACCTTAAGGAGGTGAGGTAATATAGGTATCAACTTAGCCACTCCATATTGTATACCCAGTACAAAAACATTATGGCGTGTGTAGAATAGCTGTCCAAAAAAAATTCAATTAAGAAAGGCGCAACAAAGTGTGCACCGGAATATGTTAGACCTCAGAGAAGGTTTTAATAGGAACACTTTCCCCAGACACTCACCATTGTTAAACGGAAGCTGAAGCACAGATGTTTGGCACACGACTCCAAGTTACTCCCGCCGTGCCCTTCACACTCCATTTCAGCCAGCCCTCAGCCTGCAGAGCACGCGTTTCCTCCCAACATGACAGGCCTGCCCACCTCTGTATATTAACATGTGGCCTCATCCATGCCTAGACTTTCTCCTTTAAAACCTTCAAAACCTCGCCTGACTCTTGTCTCCAAAGCTTTTGCTGAGCACTGAACCCTGAAAAATTACCGCACCCACTATTTTCGTTGTTTATATTTTGCTGGTGTCAGTTATGTGCTGCCCTGTGACATCTCTTTTATATCCTTGCATGATTTTAATTTCTTTATTGACATTTTACTTTTTGTGTGTGCATGTCTTATTGTCCTGAGAAAGATTATTTTCTAACGGGCTTGAAGTATGTATTCTACATCTTTACCTCTCTCTCCAGTGCCCCACATAATGCTATGAATATAGTTGGCAGTCAATAAATATTTGCTGAACGAAGAATAAGGTAATAAATCATGCAGAAAATTTAAAGAGAAGAAATTGGAATTTTTGAAATAGAAAGAGGATTTGCTATGTCAGGAGGAACTGTTAGGACAGACCCAACTAGAGAATACATTGAATGAGCAAAAGGCCACGTTCTTTCTAGCCTGCATTTTATAAAGGATATGCATTCTAATGAGATCAACACAATTTATAAAACTAATCTATAGGACCTTCGGAGCTGCTAAAACATAATCTGTAATTGGGATGTGGTCATTTTAAACCTTAGTGATTCCTGCATTTATTCCCATCGACTTATTGCTGGGAATCTTGACATTGTCCCGGGAGGCAACGCCTTGTGCTATATACGGAATGCTTCATGTCATCTTCCCCCCTTCCTGGTGTTGTCAGGATAACAAGCACTTCTGCAATTCGAGGTAGATGTGTGTCCTGCAAACAGCGGGAACGAACTCAGCTGCAGCATATGCTACACGTTATTATGCACAGCTTGTTAGATTCTGATTCGCCGTGTTCCCCGAGGAATACAGACTTCTGGTGTGGCAGAAAATAATACGGCCACTTTTATTTTAAAGGACATACTCTTCGTAAGAATCACAACAGTAACAACGAAAGCCGGGCCCCAAACGAGCCTATCCGTAAACCGTGTGTGATCTTCCTTTGACTTGCTCATCAGCCAAATTGATTTATAAGTAAGCTTTTATTGCATCATGTTTATTTTGTCACAGAGAGAAGGAATACATGGCCAGAAATTGGATGCCGCACATACCCACTCAACTTGCGGTAATGAGGGCTGTTCTTACCAATTTACTGCCTGACAGACAAGAGGGCTGTTCGTTTTATCATTGTTGCCCACACCTATCAACCCTCCCTCCAACGTGATGACTACCACTGCGGTATATACAGCACATCTCTTCGGCGGCTGTAATTCTTCATCTTTCGGGAGGTGCAGAACCTCTAATGGATGAATGTTGTAGACACAGAAGCAGATGATAGGTTTATCTCCTGAGTGAAACACTAATCTGTCTTTATTGGAAGGATGGACCCTTGCCATTTCATGGATGAGTTGTAAGTACCAGAGAGAATGGTTTAAATGCATTTAGGGTTCAGACACAAAACCCTGCTCCGGCCTTGCCTCCTGGAAGATAAGCGCTGGTGTGTTTAGGCCATCAGACCACACCATGATCCAGGGAATCCAAGGCCTGTCCTGGGACCTTATCATGTTGCCATGAGTTATAAGTGACTCCTAGATTCATTCATACTGCTAGTGCTGCTGTTAGCAGCAGCTGACTTCCTAATATTTGGGGGACCACTGGTTGATCAAGGCGCTCGAGTTATTATTTTCATTAATGGCAGGTACTTAAAATTGCCTTTGTGAGATATATCTTGGATTTCTGAGAAACCAAGTCACAAGCTGTCCCCTCTGCCCTCTCAAGCTGGGTGTTTTGGTAGTCAGCAGTGTGCTTTGCACGACCTGTTTTGTAGCATTCTCGTGATTGCCACTAACTGCACTTGTTTATTAACTGAAGCATTTGAACGGTCCTCACAGCAACGCTCAGCTGCCTCCTGAGGGCGTCAATCAAGCCTCTTCAGAGTCCAAAGGGAGCAGACACATCTAATGTAGCCTAAAGAGAGAGGGGGCCTTAGTAAATTACATACAGTTTGTGTGGTGTGTACCGGGTATAAGCCACATGGAGCAGTGTCCGTGTGTGGCATGTGGAGGTCAGAGGGCAAGTCTGTGGAGTTGTTCTCTCCTCCATCATCTTTCTGTAGACTCCAGAGATGGAACTTGAGTTGCCAGGCTTCAGTGACAAGCCCCAAGACCCACTGAGGTACCATGCTTCCCTGAGAGGAGGTTTTTTTTTCTTTTCTTTTCTTTTTTCCCCCCAGTCATTTTATGTATGGGTATGGGTTCAGAGCTAAAGAGAAGAACCTATGCTTTGCCCGTATCTCTAAGGCTATAAC
>NC_022031.1:31635509-31660948 GCF_000317375.1 Microtus ochrogaster
CTCCCCCTCCCTTCCCTTTCATATTCCCCACTTTTCTTTTGTATGTCTACTCTGCTCTTTTTTGTTTGGTGCCTTGACTCAAGAAGGCTGCAGCTTCTAGTCTCCCATAAACCCTGCTTGCCCGCAGTTTATCTTTCTAGGGTCACAGTCCTTTCTTGAGGATATGATTGGCTTATCGTCTCTACACAATGTCACCTTTAAGGCATTCTTTTATTGCCCCTGGATGGGACAGGTTCTATGAAGAGGCCCTGGAGTACAGGCTGTGAATGGCTGTACGATCAGTCTCACTGCAATCTAATTTCCTCTGCTGTCTTCCATGTCTTCAGGCCGCTTTGAAATGGGAGAAATGGCACTTTGCTGTCTTACCAACCATCCATATCATGCCATGCTAGCTCTGTAAATGCTAGATAGTAAAACAAGCTCTCGAGTGTGTGGGGGGGTCAGTGGTCAGTCTGTGCTCTGTGCTTTAAACTCGGGCGTCTCAGTTCCTTTCCTTGGCCACATTCTAGGCCTTGTATCTCAATTAGTAGTAGTTATGCAGTATGCCGGTGTTATCGTTTTGTGGGCCTTCGCTGTCAGTACCTTGTCCTTTTCAGAGACAAGCTCCACCCACTCCCAATCTCTACTTTCCCACTGAGGAGGCAAACTGCTCTCAACTCTCTTCTCTTCTCTTCTCTTCTCTTCTCTTCTCTTCTCTTCTCTTCTCTTCTCTTCTCTTCTCTTCTCTTCTCTTCTCCTCTCCCTCTCTCTCTCCCTCTCCCTCTCCCTCTCCCTCTCCCCCTCCCCCTCCCCCCCTCTCTCTCCCAGCTGTTCTGAAGAGCCAGGCTCTGTCTTTTCTTCCTCTTCTCTCTCCTCCGATCTCCTTCTATGTCTTTAGCTCTCTCCCTCTCTCTTTCTCTGTCTGTCTAAGTATCTCTTCATCCCGCCCCTCTGCCCTCCCAAACCTTCCCAATACCCTCTTTCTAAATAAAACTTCATACTCCCCAATCTCTCTTCGCATGGCCTTTCTTTCTATCGCTTACCTGCCATGGTCCTTCCCGCCAGGGTCACTCGTGCCGAAAATCGTAACAGCCAGGAAGCCAGGGCTTACATATGAACTAGATGTCTAACTCCCCTGATGTAAACCAAGTTAAGGCTTTTTTGCTGAAGAAATGGGCACTTGCGATGATTATTTTGCTTTCAGTAAATCTTTACCAAGGAAAACTGAACCTGTGGGTCTGGACTGGAGACTATGGGTCAGATAACAAGCCTGGGAACGAGTCCTTAAGTAAGCAGTTTGGTGAAGAGAGAGGAGGATGCTGTGTTTTGGTGGGTGGGGGTGCTGTAAAGAGATTTAGCCCCAACATAGATGGAAAGCTTTTGCACCCCGATAAGCCCCTCCACCAACGCAACAAGCCAAATCAAACCCAATTAGAAAAAGCCCAGGTTTAATGGATACAAATGCTCTCAGATGATTTTTCAGCCCCCCAGAGAAGGGCGGGAAAGGAAGCTGGAAAACCACGTGTCTGTTTTCTGGGGTGGGGGGCAGATTAAATACCTTGTGGGAGTGGTCTTGAGCATCACTGGGGGAGGAGTCATCATTTGGCAGTCTTTCTGAGATGCTGCAGGGTTGGGGTGGAGCGTCCACCTGAACATTCCAGACTCTTTGGTATATGGGTGCCAGGGGCTGGCGTGAAGCTCCCGCCAGAACAATACATATGTCCATAATCCTTCACTGTAGTACGTGTGCCAGTCTTTCTTCCTAAGAACGTCCTACCTAAAGGACCATCGTTACCAATAGGCTGTTAAGATAGACGCCAGGGTCCACCACGTTGTCTGGCTTTGACGGCGAGTATCCATTGTGAACCTGGCCAGATTAAGCATCACCTAAGGAGATAAGCTTATGCTCTTGCTTATGATGGTGTTTCTAGATTGGATTGAAGTGGGAAGACCCACCTTAAATGTGGGTGGCACTGTTCCATGGACTGGGATCCCAGCCTGAATAAAAGAAGTCGAGCCGAGTACCAGCGTTCACAACTGTCTGCTTTCTGCCTGGGGGATGCACCATAAGCACCTACCCCATATGTCTGTCACCGTGATTTCCCTACTGTGCAGACTGTACCCTTGAACCGTGGACTGAAGAAGCCTTTCTTTTATTAAGTTGTTTCTGGGAGGTGTTTTGTCACAGAAATGAGAGAAACGAACAACACCCGGTCACACCGTAGATTCTCAACAGTGCTTGCTAACTGAGCAGGCTTGTTGATGGAGACTCCTCTGAGGACCTCAGCGAGGGCACCCCAGGACGAGCCTGCTTTCCCCCTTGTTCCTTCTGCTGTGTGGAATATTGAGCCCATTCATCATCCTAATTAAAATTTAAATGTATTTCTAATCTCAGGCATATTCAGGGAGTGTGTCCGTTCATTGTCAGACTTCAAAGGAATTGCTTTCATTTTACCTCTGGTTGCCTCGCTTTGTGAGTTAAAGGGACACACTTTTCTCAGTGTTTCGACCCATAGCCCATTTTCTGGCCCGATTGTTGCACTTGAACTTATCCACATCATTTACTACCACCAGCCTTGTGATCTTTCCGTCTCTTCTTCAGGATCTCTAGCTGGACCCTCCAGGGACCTGCCTCCAGGCCCCAGAAACAGCTCTCCACCTCATTTGTTTGCCTCGGAAAGACTGTATTGACATGTTCCTTCTTATAAAAACATATTTAATATGTATTTTAAGGGGGGGGATAGGAATAAGATACTATTGTGTTATAGTTTCTACCACTAAGATACAAGACTTCCTCTCTTCTTCTCGCACCTGTTAGAATGTTATTTTAAACAAAACCAGTATTTCTCTACCTTTATCCACAGAAGAGATTGTCCTGCTCAAACTCTCACCCTGCTGAATTTGTGAACGCCCTCTGTGACGCACAGGCCCTTTGTGGCAGCTTGGCACACAATTCTCCATGATTTTACTATTGCTTCATTTTACCAACTAGAATTTAGTTCCTTTCATCACATTACAGTATTCTGAAACTTTTTGGTCTGCTGGGGGCGGGTTAGTTTTTATCAACTTGGCGTAGAGTTGCCTGGAAAAAAAGGACCCTCAATGAAGAATTTACTCAATCAGCTTGGGTTGATCACATCTGTGGGACGTTTTATTGATTAATGATTGATGTGAGAGGACCCAGCCCACTGTGAGGGTGTCACCCTGGGTAGGTGGTCCTAGGGGTTATAAGGAGGCAGACTGAGGAAAACTACAGGAAGCAGGGTTCCTCCATCTCGTCTGCTTTGGTTCCTGCCTCCAGGTTCCTGCTTGAGTTCCTGTCATGGCCTCTGTCAGTGTAACTGTAATCAACCCCTTCCTCCCCGGATTGTTCTTGCCCATCGGATTTACCATAGCAGCATCCGGTAACTAGAATCGTTGGTTTATTTTCTGGATTTGTTTAGCATACATATCAAAATCGACATTCCTTTGACTCCCTGGCATAGGAGTTACCATGCTGACAAGGCAAGGGGTACAGGCAGCAGCCAGACCACTAGACTCCCCAAGCTGTTTTCTTAATGGAATTACATTAAGCACTATGTCCCTTTAAGAAATTCCAGATTCATTGTTGAATCGGTGCAGGACTTGTTGGAGGTGAGATAGAAAATTACCACGGAATCCCATATGGTAGGGGAGCCCTTGGGAGGCAATGCTAACATCGTGTTCAGCTTTGGCAGAGGCCTAGCAATAGGGGTGAGAGACTGAGACAGATAAAGCTGACACCTCTGTAGCGGCATCCTCCACAAGTCCGGGCAATTGAATGGAGAAAAACAAAACTACGAGCAACAAACAAAACAAAACACCCACTCCCCTGACTTTTCTTCTTTAAAAGACAAGGTCTTGCTCTGTAACCCAGGCTGACCTGGAATTCTGTATGTAGATGGGCCTGGCCTTAAACTCTTGGTGGTCCTCCTGCCTTGGCCTCTGTGGGGATCGCAGGAGTGAGGCACCTTGCTGGGTTCCCCCTGATGACTCATTGCCACTAGCCAGCCCAGAAAACATGAACGTGAAAATGACTAATAAGCTTGTAAGTGCATATTTAAAAAAAGATGTAAAAGTAGCTCATGTTATAAAGTTTTCTCTTTGTACTGGATCACCTGTGTTTAATTAACAAATGTAGCCTATACCCCATTGAATATTATATTTACCAGCCAATAGATGTTCACCTAACTATGTTCTAAATGCATAGAACACTTATTTAGACAAAATTCGCTGGAAAGATATCAGGTTGTATTCCAAATGCAATGGGTAAATTGTGAAAATGACAGGGGTTGTGCATGGAAATGCAGCAGGAGAGAAACTGTTCAGCCAAGGGACAGCCCGTACTCTGACAATGACCCTGCAGCCTTGCATTGCTTTCCTGGACACATTTCCTGTTTTGTCCTTCTGTCTGGCTAGTGATAAAGTACACACACACACACACCCTCTTAAATTCAAATAAAAGTATGAAAGAAATGTAAGAAAGAAAGGAAGAAAGAAAGAAAGAAAGAAAGAAAGAAAGAAAGAAAGAAAGAAAGAAAGAAAGATAGGCCAAGTACATGAGTTTAAACACAAAGCTTGTGACGACTTTTCATCTTTTTGTGGCGCTGGCCTCCTCTGGACCTTCCTGGGCCTCTTGCTCAGCAGCATCCTCAGCAAAGACAGGATGGAGAGCTTCTCCCTAGCTCGAGTTGTTGCTTTGCTTGAAACCAGTGTTTAAAATCCCGCTCTTCCCATTGGTGCTTTCTGTGCCCATGAAGATTCTGGTCAGCCCTGTGCCTATCTCAGTCTGTGTCAAGTATCAATTTTTCTTTTCACATTTTGACACTTTATAACTGGTGATTTTATTATTTTTATTAGAAAAATTTCATTGTATTTTCCCTTTTTTTCCCCTGTGACAGGGTCTTGCTAAGTAGCTCAAGCTTGCTTTGAGTTTAGAGTCCTTGGGTTCAGTCTCTCAAGACCTGGGTTACATGCCTGACTTAGTATTTTTTTTCTAATAAGTAAATTTATTCTTTTTTCTTTATTCTTCTCAAATATATTACATCCCAACCTCAGTTTCCCCTCCCTCCTCTCCTCCCAGCCCCCTAACTCTCTTTCTCCCAGATCCACTCTTCCTCCATTTTCCTTCAGAAAAGTGAAGGCCTCCCAGGGATATCAATCAAACTTGGCATATCAAGTTGCAATAGGACTAGGCAGATCATCTCATATTAAGGCTGAATGAGGCAACCCAGTAGGAGAAAAAGAGTCCCCAAAGCAGGCAAAGGGTCACAGTCACCCCCATTCCCACTGTAGGAGTTCCACAGAAACACCAAGCTATACAACTGTAACATATATGCAGAGAACCTAGTCAGTTCCATGCAGACTCCCCGATTATTGGTTCAGTTTCTGTGAGCCCCAGTGAACCCTACACCATTGATTCTGTGGGGATTTTTGTGGTGCTCTTGACCCCTCTGGCTCTCACAATCCTTCCTCCCCTGCTTCTGCAGGATTCCCCGCCTCGTGTTGGTCTGTGGGTCTGTGCATCTCTTCCCACCAGACGGAGGAAGCCTCTCTGGTGATGGTATGCTAGGCTCTCTGGTCTAGTGTAGCAGACTATCACTAGGAATCATTTCATTGGCTGCTCCCCCCATGTTTGGTTTAATGCTAGGATTCTGGGCTGTTCAGACTCTGTTTCCTGGCCCTTTAGGCAGTGTTGGGCGTGGGATCCCTCTTACGATATGAGTCTCAAGTTGAACCAGCCATTGGTTGGCCACTCCTACAAGTTCTGCACCACCTTTATCCCAGGACATCTTGTAGGCAGGACAAATTGTAGGGTGAAGGTTTTGTGCTTGGGTTGGTGTACCAATTTCTCCCCTGGAAGCCTTGCCTGGTTACAGAAGATGATCAGATGAGGCTAAATGTGTTTATTCTTGTTATTTATCTTATAATACTATAAAATAATATTCACAGTATATGCACAGATTTTGTGTGTTTGATATTAGGAAAAATGTAAACATTTTACATATTAATGATATTTTGTTATTGATATTTAGGTATTTTAATTAAAAAAAACTGGTTATGAGATAGGGTTAGCATATAACATGACTGAAAATAGACTCCCATGCAAAGTAGCTGATGTTTTAGGAATGGTACCAAGCAGATGTTTTCATATAATTAATAACAATAAATGTAAAGGGATTAAATGCTACTAGTGAAATACAAAGATGGCAGGGACACAAAAAGCCAAATCTCAGCCATATGCTATTTACAACAGATCGCACATATTACAAATATATCTAAATATTTAAAACCAAGGGATAGAAAAATAGATGTATAAAAGGAATAATCAAAATAAACCTGGATTAGTTACATCAAAAGGTTTTAAAATGATTATAAAGCAATAATAAAGAGAACCTCATGTTATAATTTTTAACTTGTACTAAAGAGATAGCAAATCTGAACATTATGCACAAAAAGTAATTTAAAAATATGTAAATAAAAATTGAATACAAAGGAAAACTGGTAAGTATATTATGGGATTCTTTATAATAGTAATAAATCAGATATTAAAAAGTTAGCGAGGCTATAGAAGATTTTAACTGAACAACCAAGCTTGATCCGGTGGGCCTTTAAAAACAATAGATTTAGTAGTTTGGAACCACATATTCAATGTGCTCCATGGAGCTCACATGAAACATTTATAAAACCTGAGTTAAGGCTAAGCTCAGACAGAAAATCTCTAACCACAGTGGCTGTGGTAGTCACCTCTTTGTTATTCAATGCCCGAGAAAATTGACTGAAATAAAAGAAAGATTTGCTTTGGCTCAGTTTCAGAAGGTGTGGTCTCCTAGCATGGACACCTTGTTTCTGGCCTGTGCAGAGGCAGAACGCCATAGAGCATGCAGCAGAGGCTGCTGACCTCATGCTACACCACCAGGAAGAAGAGAGACTGGAAAACAGATTGTAAAAGAGACGAAGGGAAGGGCAGGGGACAAGCTAAACCTCTCAAGCTGGGTCTCCTGTCACCTTTCCTAATGAGACCTGACTCCCTTATTTCTTACCTACCATCTCCTAATAATTCAACCACGTTATGAATCCATCAAATGACTAACCCATAGAGTAAGAGCTCAAGGTTCAGCCACCCCCTAAGCAGCTGGCAACCATGGCTCGAACATGTGAATCTTTAAGGATCATTTCAGGTTTAACTCCTAACAGGAGGAAATGGGTAAATTTTGGTTGATTAGTAAGAAGCTGGGTATGGTAAAAATATAACTGAATTCAACTTGGAAGGTAGAAGAATGAGAACTGAAATTTGAGAGTAGCCTGGGCCCTATAGTGAGTTCCTCATCAGCCTACATGGCCTATAAGTTGGTACTGTGCCTCAAACAGCAGCAGCAACAGCATGCAATCTGCAAATAAAACCTAGAGGGGTTACAGAACAGCAATTGGAAACTGTAAATTCAAACCATAGCAAGATATAATTTCATACTCACTGGAAGGGTGGAAATCTCCATGTTGGTCAATACCAATGCCATAATATAACTCATAGAAGAGTCCTCCTATACAGTTTGTCCTAAAAAAAGAAAAATATGCTCCTCAAGGAAACAGCTTTAAGAACTGAAGGTTAACCTAAAATTCAGGAAGATAGCTGTTCCTGAATGGGAAGTGAAGGGAAGAGGAGGATGAGCATCCATTAAACTGTCCGTGTGCATTTGCATGTGTTTTTGTAGGAATGCTGTATTTCACGTTGAAAATAGTGTCTATGAAGACAAAGACTGGTGTCAGCTATGCAGAAAGTAACCTCGATTCTTCTTAGATAAAACATTTCTGTCACCTTTTTGTGCTCTTCCTACTGACTTCCAGTGTTAGGCACACTAAATTTCAGCATGTCTCATGGTTGACTTGTCACAAATCCAAATGGCTTGTTTCCTACCAACTTTAAGATGGAGGGGCTGAGAACCTAAGACACTTGAAACTGTGTCTGTGGTCTAACATTAGTTAACTCTCTCAACCCTTTAGCCAGCTTGTGGGGTTTAGCATTGTTCAAGTTTGTCTAGCGTGATTTCCCCTGCAAGTAACATTGTGTTTCCTAATGTCCATATGTACTTTCTAGATTATTATAAGATTTTATCTTAGATTTCTTTTATGATGATTTCAACATTTTTAGAAAGCTTGAGGAAGATGAAGATTGAATACCTTACTTAGTTGTGATAATTACTAGACTTATTAGAGTCCTGTCTTGCCAAGCCTCTGTTTCTATGAAGATGCTGTAGTAATTTATTAAGTCGGTAACTGAACGCTTGCTTTACTTGGCTGCAATGAATCACGTCAAGTTTCTCTCGATGCCTACAGACTTCTAGGACCATCTGTCTTCTATTTGAATTGAATTTATGCTGTCTGACTTCATGCTGTACAGCCGCCGAGCTGAAAGCAGCTGTCGTTGGCTTCAGGTTTATTCTTGACTCTCTCTCTAATCCAGCACCATGAACTCTGTTTTGGGTTTCATCTTTGATCCTCTCAAAGGGCTTTTTCTCTGATAACGATTCTCTCTGTTCCCTTGCTCCCTCTACCTCTCCTCTCTCCCCTAAATATTTACACCTCACTTTTCATCAGAAACAAGCAGCACGATTTTTCCTAAATTCCAATGAGCCATTAGGCACAGTTTGTTAAGACATTTGTTTATTTCACTAGCACACCACTGTGCGCTTCATGACCCTCCCTTTCTCTTTCCCTCGGTGCCACAGTCACGGTGCCACTTCACAGAGGGTGCTTTGTGTCGCTCTGCTCTCTGTCTCCAGCTGTGCTTTGAGCTTGCTGGTCCCTTCACTGCTCTCCCCAGGCTGACAGCGCCCCATTTGAGACTTTCCTCCTACTCCTCTCCCACCCCAGTGCTCTTCCTCCATGTTTTCACAAATCATAAATGTCTTAATCACTTGATTAAAAAAAAAATCAAAGTACCCCCACTCCAGCTTCTTGGATTGCTTATATTTTTCTTCATAGGAGTTAGGACTAGCCGGCACATGCTTATTGGTGTCAGTTCCGTGTTAGAATGGTGCCTGGCCATCCTTGGAGCTCAGTAGATATCTGTGGGTTAAATGCAGCCATGAATGTGGAAGGCGCTCTCTCAGGACTGCAATAATTCCCTGGCTTCCAGGCTGTAATGACTCAGCCTGAGCTGCCTTTGGTTCCTGTGACACGCTGTTTCTCTCAGCCTTCACGGTGCCACGCTCTGCATCCTACCTCACCCTTTTCCTTCTTCATCCCAATTCTGGTCCATCCCAAGGCTCAGTTCTTGGACCTTGAAATTTGTTTTCAGTGCTTACAACAACCATGGAGACTTAGGATAGACTTTTTTTTTTTTTTTGGTTTTTTGAGACAGGGTTTCTCTGTGGCTTTGGAGCCTGTCCTGGAACTAGCTCTGTAGACCAGGCTGGTCTCGAACTCACAGAGATCCGCCTGCCTCTGCCCCCTGAGTGCTAGGATTAAAGGCGTGCACCACCATCGCCCGGCTTAGGATAGGCTTTTTAAAATTGTGATAAGCATTTAACATAGGAATTTTTATCTGAACGATTTTAAGTATACAATTTAGCAGCATTAACCATATGTATATAGCAGAGTCATACTGTGGTGTGTGTGTGTGTGTGTGTGTGTGTGTGTGCGGTGTGCGGTGTGCATGCCCACACGTGTTAATGGCTTGTTTCACTTAGCTTAATGACCTTGGGGTTCGTCCATGCTGTAGAACAATGGCTTTTCTCCTTTATAAAGGCTGGTTTCTCGTGGAGTAAAAATTGCATTTATTTATAGATAACTTTTTATTCTGGTTATCTGTAGATGCATCTGTTTCTGTTATTGACTGTGTGGATAAGATTCTGTTTTCAGTTCTTCTGGACAAATATCCCAAGAGGTATATCTGGACCATGGAGATTCTAGTTCAAGTTTTCTTCACAGTTTCCAGACTGTCTTCCTCAAGGGCTACATCTTCCCATTTACCAACGCTGCACGTCAACGCGCGTTCCTTCCTGATGTCCTTTGGATAATGACTATCTGTGTATTGTCTTTGCAGAAATGTTCATTAGAAATGCAAGTTGGAATCTTTGTTGTTGAGATGTAGGCATTCTGGACTGGAGAGATGGCTTGACTGTTAAAGGCTAGGCTCACAACCAAAATATGAGAGGTAGGAATTCTTTATATATTCTAATAATAGTTCCATATCAGATTTTCATATCAGGTTTTCAAATCTTTCCCCTTATGATTTAATTTCTTCCTGTTTTTTCCTTTGTTGTGCAGAGATTTCTGATATTTAAGTCTTTCCTTGCGTTTCCCTTGACTCTGGATTTGTGTAGATGCATCTCAGCCTTATTTGTCCCATTGCTTGACTGACTGTGTCCTCTCTGTAGTGTTTGGCAAAGGACCATTTATTAAGCGAGAATTCAACACCATGGTCACTGTAGTGAGTGATATAAATTTGCCCATTGTTCCTTCTGATTTAAACTTTTTAAGTCTTCAAGTCCACATGTCTAAATGCTTCACCGGTATCTCATCTGCCTCATGACTAAGGTAAGAAGTCAAATTTTCTTCCTCTTTTCTCTCATCTAATAATTAATTACTTGATATTTCTTTTGAATAATGGCTATGCTTGGTATGCTTAATGTATGTAAATGCAAAGGTATATTATACCTCACTAGACAGAGGGGAAAACATGTAAACATAAGAAGGCTTGTGGTATTGCCACATTGTTGCTCAATGTGATAACAAAAACACCCAGTACTTCAGTGAAAATAGTATGACTATATTAAATGGCTAACACACACACACACACACACACACACACACACACACACACACATACACACACACACACCTAGCAGGCCAGCTAGTATTGTAGCATGCTGGGTATGACCACTGATGACTTTTCTCCCACACAAACTGTATAGCTTCTTCTGGTACTGTGGAAGTTGGCTGTCAGGGAGAAGGTTCCCAGCCCCTGAATAAGTGTCTGCTTGCAAGTACACATAACTTCAGATCTGGGGGCTCTGATACATTACAGACCTCTATAGAAAGTGCATGAACATGGTACACATACAAACAAGCAGGCACACATACATACATGTAACCAAAATTAAAATAAATCTTAAAACAGAGAAAGCTGTATTTTGACTACTGTCATTTTGTTGGTTTTGTGGCTGTTTTCTTAGACTTTTTTTTTCCAGTAACTTACCTGACATTATTGTCTTTGGTGGTATCTTTGTATGTTTATCTTTCTCTTTCAGTAGAAATATTCTTCCCAGTATCATCTGTACACTTGACTTAGTAGTCATAAGATTCTTTTGTCTAATTTTGTAATGAAAATTACAAATGTTTTTTTTTTCCTCTTCAGTTTTAATAGCTAGTTTTGCTGGGCATAGTGGGCAGAATAATTTTCACTGATGCTTGTCTTCTTTCAGATCCTGGAATGCATCTTTACAGGCCCTTCTGGCTTTAAATGGTTCTACTGAATAATCAGGTCTTGTTCTGATAAACCTGTTTTTTTTTCTCACAGCTTTTAGTACCCTTTATTTTGTTTATGTTTTAAATATTTTGACTATAATATGCTTTGGAGAGTTTATTATCTTTTTCTGTCTTCTTGGTGTTCAATCTTCTTAGGTCCTTACACCAGGGTAGGTATTGCTTTCTCTAGATTTGGGAAACTTTCTTCTATGATTTTGTTGAAAATATTCTTTACATCTCTGCCCGCATTTTTTTCTTCTATGCCCATTGTTCAAAGATCTAGTCTTTTAGTGGTGTTCCAAGCTCTCTTGTGTTCCATTTAAAAATGCCACCAACCTCTATTGAATAACCCAACACTTCAACCTTGTCATGCCATATTTTCTACAGGGTTTGTTTACTGGTGAGGCCTTGTGCTGAGGGCTTGGCTTGGCTTACAGAGTTTCTCCTTTCTAGCATCATTTCTCCAGTTCTATCTCTTCACTGTACTCTATTTTCATGTCTTGGGTTGATTCCTTATTTTATCCAGCTCTTTTTTTTTGTCCTCTTAGAGTGCATTCTTATCTTCTTTATGTTGTCTGGACATAGTTATAATTATTCCTTTAAAGTTATTTGTTGTGTACTCTTCAAAATCATTCTTATTAGGAGCCATTAGAAGGGGATAAATACTTTTGGGGAAGAATTCTTGTTTTTTCATGTTGTTCTTATTTCTGTGATGGGACTTACATGTCTGTTGTTAGTTTTCTGGCTCAGTTTTTTTTTCTTATTTTTCTTTTTTATAGATACAAATCTCCTTTCTTCGTTCAGGGAAGTATCTTTGATGTTCATGAGAAGGTTAACTCACATTAGGGTTGAAGTATCACTTTCTTCTGTGGGATTGGTATTTGAGGCCTGAGGTTCTATGCCATCTTCTTCTGAGGATCAAGTATTATCTATGCTGGGTCATCTTGGGCTTCCTGCTAGGGTCTTCAGGTTGTGCTGTGAGTTGTGGGATTCCATCTACCTGTGGGTCACACAAAAAGATAGTTCAGGCCTTCTTCCAGGGTCCCCAGTTTCTGTTACCTATGTACCAGTTTCTGGTACCCGTAACACAGGTACCTAAGAGTGCCTGTATATGTTACCCTGTGCTCAAAGCCTCTTCTGAATAACTTCATGCTACTTATATCTTTGTAGTAGAAACTGCCAGACAGCCTACCCAAGCTGCAGTCTCCCTGCCCAAATCACTCCACATGAGCATGTGTGACAGGGGCACTTCTCCCTGAGCCAACCTAAGGTCTACTGCTGCACCCAGAGACTGCTGGCACAGAGACACCTGCCTGGAGAGGCCAATGACAGGACAATGCATCAGAGTTGACCATATGAGCCAATGGGACCTTGGGAGGGCGTACATAGGCAGACCCACTTCCATAATAAATGAGTCTGCAGCTTTGTGTTTTTCTATTCACCCGACTCCCAGTGTCTGCGTCATTGACTCCACACCTTCTTACCCCCTCCCTCAAGGGATGTCCGAGCAGGGTAGCCTGCAAAACTTCTTTACTTAATTTACCTCCTAAAGAAGTAAATTTTATTGGAAAATTCCATTTTCTTAACAAACAAGATAAAAAAAAAAATCTACAATCCCAGCCCTGAGACTGCCAAGGCAGCAGGATCGTGAGTTTGAGCCCAGCCTGGGCGGTGGCTTCATAGTGAATTCAAAGATAACCTAGGCTACATAGCAAAAACTTGTTTCAAAAAAATAAATAAATAAACCCAAACCAAAAACCAAACTAACCACACCCGAACTATAAATAACACAAAATAAAGAATTAGAAAGTCTGTAGGCACTAGGTAAATTTCACATTTATTGAAAGCTTCCTACGCAGAAAAGCGCAAGTCCAAATGATTTGTTATTTTAAAAAAAAGCTTTTTAATTTATAGGTAAAGGTATATCCATTCATGTGGCTCCAGGTTTCAATGCCTCATATGCTGTGCACTGCTCAAGGGAAAGAATCCCATCCTCAGAGTCATTCGTGTTGGCTTCGTGGTAGAAAGCTCACTACCCTTTTTCCCAGCTCTTTAGAAACAGCTAACCCAATGGATCATAAATTTGACAATACTTTTAGGTTTGCAGAGTCACTGGAAGACAAGCAGAACGGACACAGCCCTGCCCAGCTTTGTTTTCAGCTGTGGAGTTGAGCAGCAGAAGGCTCACCCTAACTATTGTCTTGTTCAGGAAACCAGAGCCCTCTGTGCATTGTCTCCTATGAAGGTGGGAAATATGGTCCCTCTGTTTTTCATATAACATTGTTCATGCCCAACATAGCATCCTCACCTCTGCTTCTGTACTGTCACCGTGTCCTGGAAGATTTTCTACCTGCCTTAACTAATTCAGGGCTTCCTTTTTCCTCAGATTCTCACTGAGGTATGCTGTTTGTTTTCCTCTGGAACCTCTACCTGGTATTTTCAACGCCATGTATTCCTTGGCAGTACCATTTCCTCCGTGCTAGCATTATTTTGTAGTTGTGGGGTTTTTTTGTTTGTTTGTTTGTTTTTTTTTAGCACTGCATAGAAGCAAACTGCCCCAATTTCTTCTGATTCTGAGCTATAGATTTGGGAAAGCTCAAGAAGTAATATTTCTCTCATGGCCTCTTAAAATTAAATTGAATAATAATTTTAAAACAAAAGAAATAGTTTTATAATGACCATATGCCCAATCCCCATGAGTCATGGTGGCTACACAGTATAGTTCTTTAATGACAGTGGAGGAGACACTAGGGTCACAAGTCTGTGAGAAGTGGAGAAGCCATGGTCCATGACAGCCTTTGCCTTGGGCCCAGTTTGCATTCTTGGGTGATTCACTTCATTCTTTCTGTAACTCTCCTGTTTTCAAACATTGGCATAATTGGGATGCAGGAGTTACTACTTTTAGAAACCTTTAGTCCTTGATAAATAAGTCTTAAATTGTGACATTAAACCAACACAAATTTTATTTTTCTGTTTAAAAACAAGAGGTTATTTACTTATTTAGGGAGAATATATAGTATTTTTTTTAAAAAAAACAAGCAAAAACGGTAAACTTCAAAGGTGTTTAAGTCAGTTTTCAGAATACATAAGATTTTACTTCCCTGCCCCTCTAGTCCTGGGTATTGAACCCAGGGCATCACGTATCCCACCACTGAAGAATATCCCCAGCCCAAATACTTTACTTTTGAGGTTGAAAAGAGTCAGGGGGGATGGTTAGCGACTGTGGAAAGCGAGAGTGGAACTAATGCCCAGAAAGGAGAAGCCGAGTCGAGCCGCTTGCTTCAGATGGGCAGCAGGTCCCGCGGCCAGCTCAGACGCACGATCCGTGCAGTCTGCAAGAAAAGTCCACATAGCTGTCAAGGCACAGCTATTGCTAGTGGGGAGCTGGAGAGGACCTTTCCTCTTCTAAACTCTGTGCTTACAGGGCTCAAAGAGATAGGCTCACAGATGGGTAAGCGACAGGAAGCGATAGGCTTTCTTGATATTATTCAAGTGCTTTTGCTTTATGTTTCTCCATGTTCTCTTTCTCAACAGAGAAGAGCAGGTACTAGAAATATATTCCCTTTGGGGGGGGGATTTGAAAAGAACCAATAGGAAGTGGTGGAGAGCAGAAGCACCCAGCTATCCGACAGAAATGACACATTTGAGGGGAAGCAGGGGTAGGACAGCCTGCACCATCCGTGCCGTGGAGGAGGAGACCCAAGGCTGAGGTGGCAGAGCTCACACTTTCTGTGAAGTTAGGGAAACGGGCTATACTTGGGACGTACATGTATACAAGGTGGTACATGTAGCTCTACCCATTAACCCGTCTGGATGGAAAGAGTCAACTGAAGAAACATGGAGTGACATGAATATCCAATTCAGAAAAAAGGGTGCTTGCATTTGTATGGCTAATATGCACCAAATATTTGCTCAGATTTATAGGAGTTACGAATGGGCCTTAAAATAGAAACAGTATGTGAATGTGAACCATCAGTTAAAATTACATAGCAATCTTTACTTTCATAATTAAAACTTTTTATTTATGAATATGTGTGTGTGCCTGATTATCTGTATGTGACCATGTGTGTACTGTGCCTCCCAAGGCTGGAGGAGGTCCTGGAGCTGGAGTCACAGGTTGTTGTGAGCCGCCCAGTATGGGTGCTGGGAACAAACTCTGTTCTGCTACGAGAGCAGCGAGTGTTCTCAACTGTAGAGCCATTTTCCAGCCCCGATAACTTTTATTTTAAATGACAATACATAGAGTCATTTTTCTTACAAATTACTGGAGGCAAATATGAACAGACAGAAAAGATTAATTTTTTTACCTGCATCACAGTGCCCTGTGCATCCACAGAAGCTAAAGATGTCACAATGTAATTGTTGGCCTGGAGTGATGCTCATGACATCTTATTTTGTCTGAAGCTCAGGTTTCATTAATACAGACTGCAAATTATAGCAATCCAGTCAGTGTGATACTGGCTTAGTACAGGGTGATACCGGTTTAGATGTAAGTTTAGACACAGATTAATAGGGTCAAATAAAGACTAGAAGTAGATGGAATTATATGGTCAATTAATTTTCAATAAAAGAGAGGTATTTGAGAAGAAACCCAAATAAATACCTTTGCACAAATAATCCTGAAGAAGACAGATATCCATATCAGAAAGGAAATATGTTCTACTTCTGTGCCATACATGCAAAGGTATACAAGATAAAGCACAGGTTTAAGCAACACTAACTAAAGTCACCAAACGTTTAAGAGAAAAATTTAGATAGTATCATTGCAATTTTGGGAGAGAGACAAAATTTTGTATGCATAGTCCAAACCATTAACCGTGAAGCATAAAACAGATAAATTTGACTTTATGAAAAATTCATTTATAAGAAGACAACATTAAGAAAAAAACCTTATCATAGATAGGAACTGAGTCTTCCCAATACATCTATATATTGAAATACTTTGTATCCAGAATATGTCCACCAAACATAAATATCTGAATTTAAAGAGTGAGCAAAAACTTATAATTTCACAAGAAGAAGATTCTGGTTAATGAGAACTTGCTGATGATGAACAGTTCGTAGAGAAACACATGCCAAAGCCACCACAGGACACGACTATGCCCAAGGCTAAACTCTTGGTAGATGCGGTAGCCGAAGCTCCCAAAAGCTGCAGCTGAAAGAGAAAAATGCCACTCTTACTGTCCAACTGTATTTGACAGTTTTAAAAAACAGAACAAAATATGTTTACTTCTTGACCTTGCAATAACAGCCAGTTTGCACCTAGATGAAAACGCATGTCTGCACACAGACCTTTACAAGGCTGCCGTGCCAGCTTTATTAACATTTGCTCCAAACTGGAGACAACCCAAGCCTGTCTTCAGGTAAATGAATATGAATTTTTCACTACTGGCATATTTAACAGCACGGGCGAATATCCAGGCTATGCCGTGGGAAAACGCCAGACGGAAAAGAGTACATACTGTTTGGTTCTACTTACACGAGACATGAACAAACGAAAACAGTTCTCTGATTTAAAAAAAAAAAAAAGTCAAAACAGTGGTTGCCTCCGGTGAGGTGGGCATGTACTAACTGGGAAAGGGTATGAGGTACTCTCGAGTTTACGGAGACACTTTGCTTGGCATTGGTTGCAGTAGTGTGCACATTTGCCAGACCTCATTAAATGTAAAATCTGTGCCTTTTACTTGTGCCTTTCCAAGAAGGCCCTCCTTTCATCTGCCTCTAGATTTTCACAGCTGTCGCAGGCTTGCTCCACGTGACCCTAGACTACAGCAGACAGGGCTATAATGTACAGCTTTGTAACCTCTGGTGCAGACTTTGAGCCATGCTGTGGCTTCTGCTTTAGTCTTGCTTTCATGAACTTTATTGATTCTCTTGTTCTGGAAGCGCCAGCTGTCTTGTTTAATGCCCATCAAGCAGTCTAGGCTAGAGAAGCTAAAGACCTATGTCAACAACCAGTGAGGAGCTGGGGTCTCCCAACCACTATGGCAGGGAGCTTAGGAATGGAGCTTCTAGCCTTCAAATGACTGAGTCACAGACCTAAACTACGTCCAGATTCTTAGCCCCAGGAACTGTGAGTTGAAAAATGCTTCTGCTTCTTCTCCTGCTTTTCCTTCTCCTTCTCCTTCTCCTTCTCCTTCTTCTTCCTCTTCCTCTTCCTCCTCCTCCTCTTCCTCCTCCTCCTCTCCCCCCCCCCACTCTTTCTCTTCTTCTCCTAGGTGATCCCAAATCTCATCAATTGGACAGCACCAACCCCGCATTTGGGCAATCTGATTATGGTGCTTCTACTTTTCCCTTACGACTATGTATCTTTTGATTTCTTTTAAATACTGTAACGTGTAAACTAAAAGTTTTTAATAAGAGCAACATGTTGAAGCATATTCCCTGTGCTCAGTCCCCCATTTAGCATCACCAACAGTCTTAATGGCACCTATACCACCCATGTCTGAGCACAGGGAGTCATGGGCCTGGCACCATGAGTTTTTGTCTTATATTTTTACTTAGTGTGTATTTTAAATGTTTTAAGTATATGACGGCTTTGTCCACATGTATGCCCGCCCACACACGACATGTTTGCAGTGCCTGCAGAGGCCAAGAAAGTGTACCAGATACCCTGGAATTGGAGTTATAGGTGGTTGTTAAACACCATGTGGATTCTGGGAATGGAACCTGGGTCCTCTAAAAGAACAGCAAATAGTCTTTTTTTTTTTCTGAATCATCTCAATTAACAGTCTGGAGGTAGTTCTTTTTTTTTTTTAAGCAAATGGTCTTAATGTCTGAGTCTGTCCAGCCCAAGGAAAGTTTTTTATTTTACTTTAAAAAGACCTTCCCTTTCCGTCAAGCCACTAATGCTGACAGCCAGTGGCAGAGCATCCGACAGAGCGACTTGTGGAGGGAAGAAGACTATTTTGGCTCACCACTTTAGAAGGCTATGGTTCATTGCAGCAGGAGGTCACCGCACAGTTCATGGCGGGAAGAGCATGTCGTGGAGATGCTTCACACGGTGGCTGACCAGGATGCACAGACCCTGTTTAGGACCAGCGCACATACAACCTTTAAAGGCCCATCTCTTATGACCTCCTTCTGCTAGACAGATTCATCCTTCTACAGACTTCAAGACAGCACCACAAACCGGAGAACAAGTGTTCAAGCTGTGAGCCAGCCAGGGACATTACAGGCTGAAATCACAAGAAGATCACATACGGAGCACCCCGTTTTGGCTAGGCTTGCCTGTAATCCTAACACTGGGGAGGTTGAGGCAGGGGGATTGTGGATTGGAGACCAGCATAGGTTACATGGCAAGATACTGTCTGAAAAGAAGATCCCTGAAGCACCTGCTTTTGCTCATTTACCTGCCTACTGTGTTTACACATGGGATGAATACTTATACAAGCCTTCCTCCCCCTTCTGCTAGCACAGCCACTACCGCATTGTTCTCCCTGTCTTCTTTCTCCTTTTTCCAACTACCTGATTCCGTTTTAAAAAATGTTTATTACCACTGAGCCCTTTGCTTCCCACCCTAAAACATACGTTTTTGTTCATGTGGAAAAAATCCGACTTTATGTTCCTTATGTTGGAACCTTAGTAGAGCCAAGATAGGGTCAAGGCCAAAAGCCAGTTTCAAGGCTGGATAGTGGCAAAAGTTGAGACCAAACCTTCTTAAGCACATGGTGTTAGGAACCCTGAATTCTTGTTCTGTGTGGTCATGTGCTTGGACAGTGTCCGGATCCATGGGGAAAAGCAACCATACTGCTTGAACTTAGGATGTGTTTGTGATGCTCACATGACTGGGAATGCATCCCTGTCACAGAGGATTGGCTTTTCTGGAGACACAGCTATGATTTGCCAAGTGCTGTGTTGACAGATACCCAGCTGTTCTAGTTGCGATGCCAGGGCCTTGTTGGAAAGCTATAGCACAGAAAATTCCAGTACCCACCGAGCAATGCTTCTTCCAAAAGACATGGGCTTTTAAATAAAAGTCTCAGGGCTAAAGGTGGTGCACTGCAGTGATTAGCATCCACGGTCAACTTGAAACACCCTAGAACCACCATGAAGAGTGACTCAACTGAGGAATGATCTAGATGTATTGGGTTTCAAGCATGTCCGTGGGGGCTTGTCTTCATGGTTAATTGACCCAGTCCACTGTTAGCAGTGCCATTGTCTCGGCTGAGTCCTGGACTGTGTGGGTAATGAAAACTAGCTGAGCAAGCAAGTAGGCAGCTTCTGTGCATTTGTTTCTCTCTATTCTAGATTGTGGAGGAGGTATGGCTGCCGCTTGTGTTCCTCCTTGACTTCATCTCAGTGATGGGCTCTAACCTGATATTGTAAGTCAAACATGTCCTTTCTTCTGGTATGTTGCTTTTTAGAACATTTTGTCACAGCAGTAGAAAAGAAAGCGGAACACTCTTTATGAATGATCAGTTAGGGAAGCCCCGGAGACTTCCAAAACAGCACAGGCTGTGGCCATTGCTTTTGGCTTTTCACGTAACTAGATGGTAAGACTATTGATGAAGACACAACACACTCCGGTGTCGGACACAGAATAACAAAACTGGAGCTGACTTGAGATCTTCCTCCTTGCTGGCTAGTTAATCATAGCACTGAGAGGTGCTATAGAGGCTCCTGGGGAGAAAAGCTATCAAGAATATTATCAGCTATGAACCCTGAATGTTCCAGTCATCAGGAAGGCAAGACGTGTCTGTTAGTGCTATAGCGGTGTGAAGGTTATAGAATAACTAACTGCTTCTGATTGAATTTGAGGTCAGCTTTATAGAAAGCAATTCATGCTGGGTACTGTAAATCTGGTCCAAAGCTCATGGATTGGGAAGTCATGAGCCCTAAGTTGGGAAGCCACTACTGCTATGCTAATGCATGTTTTCAGACAACCTTATAACCATTTAAAGTCACACCCACGGATCTGTGCTTCTCCCAACCGTGGCCAGAGAAGTGTCATCCTGCAGTGGGCAGTGGTTACTGCAGAGACTCATAATGCTCACAGTTCTGAGAACAAGTGGCCGCCGAGTGCTCAGCCCTAATGGGATATTTCTGTCACCCAGCCCTCTGGGAATCTTAGGGAATGTGTTGCGGAATAATCTTTCTGTACAGTATGAAGGTATGTTGTTCTCGTTGTTAATAAAAAGCTGACAGGATGGCTAGGCAGGATATTCAGGGCAGAGAGAATGCTGCGCAGAAGAAGGGTGGAGTGTGAGGAGAAGCCATGAGATGCAGAGCGAGCAGGATGGGGATTATGTGCATGAGGTAAATGAGCCTCGGGGCAGCACATAGATCAATTCAAATGGGTTAATTTCAGTTATAAGAGCTAGCTAAAAATGAGATTAAACCACTAACCAATCATTTATAATTAATGTCGAGTCTCTGTGTGGTTATTTGGGGAGCAGCCGGCAGGATAGAAAAGTCTGCCAACAGGAATGTCTCAGAACAGGAGGCTGAAGGAATGAAGAACCAGAGGGAAAGGCGGGAGACTGAGAAACATCTTCTGCACATGATGTGGCTATTGTCTTCACAAGCTCACTGCATTTATGGTTACCTGTGCAAGACCTACACATGACCAAGGCAACAAAGTCAGGGTTTCTGTTGCTGTGAAGAGACACCGGGATGTCAACAACTCTTCTAAGGAAAGCGTTCCTCCAGCACGCTCCCTCCAACAAGGTTATATCTCCTAAGAGTGGCACTCCCTATGGGCCTATGGGACTGGTTCTGTTCAAACCACCACACATTCCAACGGGTGGCACTAATTAAACTCAGTAGGCTGTGAAGATGGGAAAGGGGTGTGTTGGGGGCCGTGGAATAGGGTGAGTGAGGGGAGCTGGGGGTGGGTAGGATCAGATCCATTCATACATGTATGTATGCAATTGTTGAAGAATAAATAAAATACATTTAATAAAAAAAAGAAAAGTCAGCATGCAGAAATTAACTCAGTCCGTTTTGGGGTCAGATTTAGTCAGTTTGTGCGCTCTCCATGCTGTTGGTAGTTTCGTCAAACCCCTGACTTTTGGTTTCATGACCATATTTCTCACCCAGCAAAAAAAGAGAGTAATGGTGAGGTTGTACAGGCCACCTTGTACAATTATAATTAATCTCTTCAGACAATAAGCTGGAAGCATGAGATGAAAGGAAGCCTATGCTATGCAAGTATGTTATGAAGCTACTCAGAAAAGCAGAGGGAAACACTGTGTATATGAGTTGGGTGACGGTCAACATTTAGGTAGGCGAGCCTTCAGGGGGAGATGGGGTTTTCTTTTCTGTTTTTGGTGGTAAACCACATACAACAGATTGTTACCATTTTGAGCGCTCCATTCAGGAGCAGGAGGAATCACCTGAATACAGAGCCTACCTGGAGAAGTGTCCCGGCTGCCTCAATTGAAGTCCCACCCTGACTGTGGGTGGGACCTTCTACTAGCGGTCCAGATAAAGAGGGTGTGGCAGAGGGATGATCATCACCTTGCTAGCCTGGCCTTCCTTCTTGCCCCCCACCCCCACCCCCCCCAGTTAACCTGCCCTGTTGCTCCAGCTTTTCCCCTCCTAACTATCAGAACTAGTTCCCAAGTTTTCACTGTAGTCTGGGGTCGAGTGACTCTCTGGGACCCTCCAGGATCCTGGTGTCAGATCCGGACTGCTGAGGCACTCAGTCTTGTGGGCTGACCAACTCCAGTTGTTTTCCTTTCCTCTGCCAGTGAGGGTCAAGGATGGCGTAATGTCAGGATGGAGTAACATCAGGTGTCTTAGCTTCCAGGTGATTCTGCTGTTGTCACTGATGTCAAGCTGATTTAAACTGAAGGAGAACTCTGACTAGAATTGTGAGTACCCACCTACTCAGATCACAAATTCTCGCTGTAGTGGATGTGAAACAGATCAAATGAAAAATGATTTTTCTTGGACTATTACTATATAAACTTTCAAATTTCACTATACAAGTGTAATACTACAACTAACATTATAGTTACATTTCTTGAATAAAAGTTTCAGATTTAGCCTTGTTTCCAAGAGCTTATTCTACAGCAGTGACTAGTTTCCTATGGCTGCCACAGAAAATTACCACAAACTTGACAACTTAAAACCATAGGCATTTACTTTTTCACAGTTTCAGGAACTCAAGGTGTTGGTAGGGTTGGCTCCTTTCAAGGCTCTAAGGGAGAGGCATCTTCTCTGGCCATCCTGGCTTGTGGCTGCATCACTCAGTTCTGTTCTTGTCTTCACATGGCCTTCTAGGTGTCTTAATGTCACGAAGTCCCTTTGCTTTTAATGCACCGGTCATTTGCTTTGGGGTCCCCACAGTCCAGGCTCTTCTCATCTGGAGAGCCTTCACTCGATTACCCTGCAAAGAGTCAATTTCAAATAAAGATACACTCACAGATAGGAGGAGCTAGGCTTTGAACATATCAGTTGGGGTGGCACAACTCAACCATACATTGCTATTTTTCTCTCGTCATATATTAATGCTAATACTAGGCATTTATGACTGGGTGAGGTTATGTCCTCAGAGCCCCTCAAGCCATAGAAGGAGGGTATTAGAGCCTACGTGTGAGCATGCTTTGGATAGCAGCCTCCTGTGCTATTGCTGCTGATCTGCAGGATGTGACACCCTGGGCCAGGTGCTGTTAGTCCAGGCAAGGGATGACCCACGTTGCTGGGAACCATGTCTGTGTCCTATGTTGTTAGCATATGCTGCATCTTGCAAGAAATAGGGTAAGTTGGAAGCCCTGAAGCCCTTTTCAGGGAAGAGATATTTCTTTTTTTCGTGATTTAAAACACCAAAAAACATGAAAATGTGCTCAAGTTTTATGTCTTTGGAAGAGACTATGAAGGGCATTCTTAGAGAGGGAATGAATTTTGTTCTGATCCCAAATTGGACTTTTGAGAGTTCTTTTTTAAAAATTAATTTTTATGTGTATTAATGTTTTGCCCACATGTACATACATACATATATAAGTACTTATGTGCAGTACCCATGGAGGTCTGAAAAGAACACTAGATACATGAGAACTTGAAGTGGGATTCCCCTCTGTATGTTGCGAATATGTTTTATTACCATTGGTTAATAAAGAAGCTGCTTTGGCCTATGGCAGGGCAGAATATATCAAGGAAATCCAAGCAGAGATAGAGGAGGAGAGAAGGTGTAATCAGAGAGACGCCATGTAGCTGGTGAAGGAGAAAGATGCCCGAAACTTACCACCAAGCCACAGCCTTGTGGTGATACATAAATTAACAGAAATGGGTTAATTTCTGTTAGGAATACACCTGAACCATTGGCCAAACAGTGTTGTAATTAATATAGCTTCTGTGTGATTATTTGGGTCTGGGTGGCCATGAAATGAAAATGCAGTCTCCATCTACAGGAACTAGAATTACAGTTACTGTGTGTATGATAGGAACCAAACCCAGGTCCCCTACAAGAGCAGCAAGTGCTTTAAACCACAAAGCCATGTCTCCAGCCCCTTTGGAGAGCTCTTCAGAGTTTCGTAGCTAATATGGAGGCAGAGTGTTCTTGGTCTGTGAGTGTAGGAAGAGACTGCTCGTTTGTTTCCTGGCTGCCCAGGCCTGAATAATAACAGTAACTATATTACTTACAACACTATTTGGTCTATTAGCTAAGGCTTCTTATTGGCTAACCCTTACATCTTAAATTAACCTATTTCTATTAATCTATGTTTTGGAACGAGGCTATGGCCTACTGGTTAGGATCCAGCATCTGCCGCCTTCAGTAACTATATGGTGTCTTTTTGACTCTGCCTACTTTCTCTCTATATCTCTGTTCAAATTTCCTTCCTGGCTTTACTCTACTAAGTCATTGGCTGAAATAGCTTTTTTTAATAACCAATGATAATAAAATCATAACATACAGGGAAATGCCACATCATCTCCTATCTTTTGTCTAAATAAAAAAGAAGGCTTTAGCTTTAGCATAGTAAAATTACATATAACAAACCAGGGACCAAGCAAGAAATACACTTATAATATTTAATCAATTTGTACTTGGAAAGTTTCATATCTAATTTGTCTTTTAACATAACTAACAAAAATTATAACTGTTTGTCTTCAACTCCACCAAAGACTCCAGAAGGATATCATATTACCTAAACAAACAGGAAGTGCATTGTAAGCAACTTCCAAAACTCTTGAATTGACAAGAGACATCTCCCTGCCTGAACAGTCACACAAAGTTTTCTGTAACATGGGGGCATCCCTCTTCAGCCTATAGTATTCGGCAGACTTTTCCACGAAGCAGGAAATTTGAAGATTGTTTTGCCTCTGTTGGCAGTTTACCAGTCACTTCCTTCTATATCCTTTAGAATGTGTGGCAATTTCTTTTGTGAAGCAGGAAGCCTGAAGGACCATCTTGTCTTTTGAAATGGTCAGCATTCACTTTTCTGTGGGTCCTGCATGTCCAGTTCATATAGCATACCATCAAGCAGTCCAGGCAAGACCAGTTTCTTGCCCAATGGCTATCCTTGTTACATTGAAGGCAAATTTCATAACAAGTTTCTTCAATGCCCATCAACCTCCCTGAAGTAATTGGTGCTGCCAGAAACAGATATGTCTCATTGTTGAGAAAAGTCTAAGTTCTTAAAACATTTTAAATTCCATGTTCTGTAAGTCTTTGAAAGGTTTGAAGAATACCTATCTATTTGAAATACATTTCTGTACATCTAGAAAGCCTAACTAACATGACCACAAGCTTGACTATTATAGATGAATATCTATTAATTGATAATTTTTAAGTATATATTATATTTTAAATGAGCTGCATAAACATAATACCTTAAACTACAGTAGAAGTAAACATATAACAAAATTGATCTTAAATCTTTATCAATAGACTGAGAAGCTTCTGTAAAGCAAAGGACACTGTCACTAAGACAAAAAGGCAACCCACTTACTGGGAGAAGATCTTCACCAACCCCGCAACTGACAAAGGTCTGATCTCCAAAATATATAAAGAACTCAAGAAACTA
>NC_022031.1:31662943-31698126 GCF_000317375.1 Microtus ochrogaster
ATCACCATGAGGTTGTGGCCTACTGGTAAGGTTCTGGCTGGCAGCTTGCATCTTTCTCCTTTGGCAGCTACACGGTGTCTTTCTGACTCCACCTACTTCCTCTCTATATTTCTGTTCGGATTTCCTGCCTAGTTTTATTCTGCTAAGCCATTTGCTGAAATCGGTTATTTAATAATCAAAGGTAATAAAGCGTATTCATAGCATACGGAGGGGAGCCCCACATCATGTGAGTGATGAGGGGCCATCGACACACTGGCAGTTGCATTTGGTGTTTCACGTAGGAGGAAATGGGGAGAATAGGTGGATCCAAGGCCACAGTGTGGAAACGGATGCTGGAAGCCAGGCACAAGAGGACATGTCTCAGAATAATGGTGGGTAGGGGACCGCTGAGGGTAAGTGTATGGGCTAGGAGGAGCCCGGGGCAAAGTTGAGGGCACAGTGATAATGAGTAGTTGAGAGATGCCGACCAGGTAGGAGGCCTGTGCTGATGGAGTCGTCTTCATTTCCATCTTGGCTCAGCTTTACTTGTTTCCCACTTACTCCGGCTTCATGTGGGCTCTTTAGCCTGTTAGCGTCCTGCTTCACACTAATCACAAGTGGCTGCTGGTGCCCAAATGTGACACATTCAATTTAGGATCCTGCCTGTTAGTCTCCTGCTGGATGGTTGCTGAAGCGTTTCCCCCACCCACCCACCCCCTTTGTTTGTTAATGTGTCATTTTCCAGAGAGTTGCTCAAGCTGCTGACACCCGTGGAAGTCTTCAGAGTCTAAAACGACTCATTTTTAATGTGAAGCTTGTCCGGTTGAGATTGGGCTGTATATGCACTTAATTGGTTGCTAAACTGTGGTGATGTGGTAGCCCAAGAAAGTCTTTCAGGATTGGCAGTGTGTTTCGCAGTCTGAATTGAGTGGATCACTGAGGCTGAATCCATGGGGCTGCCTTGTGTGTGAGAAGTGAGCCATACACTCAGTGAGGCTCTGATTTTAAAACTAAGCTCAGGGGCCATCAGCTGATGCCTGCCACTTCACTGAGATCCTGTAATGTGTTCTGCTGATGTTATGAGTATTCCGAGCATGGCTGTCCAAGACAGGGGTTGGAGGAGGTGGCTTGATGATTATCTCCTGCGTGAGTGATGGGTTCAGGTGGCCTGTGCCACAGAGTAGGTTCCTCTGCTTTAGAAGTCAATCAAACCTCTGGTACAACCACTAGCGAACACAGGAGCCACAGAAGATGGTGGCCTCAGATTTCCCTAAAAGAGACTCTGCCTTAGGAGTGATTTGTCAGGCTGGTAGCATTCATAAATTGGGGCATATAAAGTGGAGACAGAAGAAGAGAAAGAGGCCTTTCTAGCAGTTGTATATAAAATGTTTTCATTGCATGTCACCCTTGGGACAACAGAACTGTAGACACAGAGGAGAGAGCAGGGGTTCCGAAAGGCAGCTGAAGTCAGGACCGGCATGACTGTGAGGAGACCACACGTGGCCAGCACACAGGAGCTTATTGCTGGGTCAGGACACTCTTACATTTTGCTTGTGCAGGGTTATACAAAGGTATGCTCGAATCAAATTAAACAGAACCACACACTTGCACACACATGCACGCTTGCAAGGCCATATAAAGACCAGTGAAGACCAAATAAAATTAATAGTCTGGTTAACAACATCATCAAGCTATCAACTTGCTGATTTCCCATGATATTATTACTAGAATTATGTAAGGTGTTATTATAGAGGGAAGCTGCCTGTATGATACAAGAGGCTCGATGTACTAGTTTTTAACCTTCCTGTAAAATGTCTAGTCAGTTCAAAATAAAAAGTTCAAAATGAATCACATATTCATAGCACACATGAAAACTCACGCAATCCACGTATTCTCCTGCAGTTCAGCTTTCATGGGAAGGTGACGTTTCTTCCGAAGATTGTCTTTTTCTCTCTGCATCAAAGTCAGGCTAGAGGTTGGGGAAAGCGGGGAGAAAGCAGAGCAGATGCCGTCTAACCAATAAGGCTCTGGGACTGCTTGTGGTCTCAGCCCCAGCAGGGTTAGAGCAGACTCTGCCTGGCCCCTCTGCCGACCAGGCCCACGAGCAGAGGAAAATATGCTACTGTTTGAAACTGCCTTTTTCTCCACAAAGTAGCACGAACTCACGACCCACCCAAGTTGTCATTTTTGTTGTTGTTGTTCTTTTGCCTTTGTTTTTGGGGTCAAGTTGACACGAGCTGGAGTTGTCTAGGAAGAGGGAACCTCAGTTGAGAAAGTGCTCGATCAGACTGGTCTGTGGAAATGTCTGTGGGAGCATTTCCTTGACTGTGATTGACGTGGGAGGACCCTGACCACTGTGTTCTGTGCTAGCCCTACATAGGGGGTCCTTGGTTCTATAAGAAAGCAGACTGAGAAAGCCATGAGAAGTAAGGAAGTACACTTTCTCCATGGCTTCTACTTCAGTTCCTGCATCCAGGTTCCAGCCTTGAGTTTCTGCCCTGACTTCCCTGGGTGATTAGTGCAACTAACTGTAAGCTGAAATAAACCCTTTCCTCCCTGGGCTGTTTTGGTCATGGTGTTTATTATAGCACAGAAACCAGACTTGCTGTTCCAGAACTTGGGTTCTTTTCATTACACATTTGCTCCGGATCATTTCTACTTTGGGCTGATTACAAACAGAGCTACTATAATCTTTGATGTACATTTTTTCTATTTTTATATTGATTTTATTGAGCTATACATTTTTCTCTGCTTCCTTCCCTTCATCTCCCCTCCCCTTCAATCCTCTTCCATGGTCCCCATGCTCCCAATTTACTCAGGAGATCTTGTCTTTTTCTACTTCCCATGTAGATTAGATCCATGTATCTCTGTCTTAGTGTTCTCATTGTTGTCTAGGTTCTCTGGGATTGTGGTTTGTAGGCTGTTTTTCTTTGTTTTATGTTTAAAAACCACTTATGATCAAAAACCCATTGCCCTTGTTCTTGAGTTCTCTGTAGTCCTCATTGTCCGCTATGTTCAGCAAGTCCGGTTTTATCCCATGCTTTTTCAGACTCAGCCAGCTGGCCTTGGTGAATTCCCGAAAGAACATCCCCATTGTCTCAGAATGTGGGTGTACCCCTCGCGGTCCTGAGTTCCTTGCTCGTGCTCCCCCTCCTTCTGCTCCTGATTTGGACCTTGAGATTTCTGTCCGGTGCTCCAATTTGGGTCTCTTGTCTCTGTCTCCTTTCATCGCCTGATGAAGGTTAATATTCAGGGGGATGCCTATATGTTTGTCTTTGGATTCACCTTCTTATTTAGCTTCTCTAGGATTGCAAATTATAAGCTCACTGTCCTTTAATTATGGCTAGAAACCAAATATGAGTGAGTACATCCCATGTTCCTCTTTTTGGGTCTGGCTTACCTCACTCAGGATAGTGTTTTCTATTTCCATCCATTTGTACGCAAGCTACTGCACGTGCTGGCTTTGGGGGGGCCTGGGCGGTTTGGATGCTCAACTTACTAAACCTGGATGGAGGTGGGCGGTCCTTGGACTTCCCACAGGTCAGGGAACCCTGATGGCTCTTCAAGCTGATGAGGGAGAGGGACTTAATCGGGGGAGGGGGAGGGAAATGGGAGGCGGTGGCGGGGAGGAGGCAGAAATCCTCAATAAATAAATAAATTAAAAAAAACCACTTATGAGTGAGTACATATGATAATTGTCCTTCTGGGTCTGGGTTACGGCACTCAAAATGATGCTTTCTAACTCCATCCATTTGGCTACAAATTTCAAGAGGTTGTTATTTTTTTCTGCTGTGTAGTACTCCACTGTGTAAATGTACCACATTTTCCTTATTCATTCCTTAGTTGAGGGGCATGTAGGTTGTTTCCAGGTTTTGGCTATGACAAATAATGCTGCTGTGAACATAGTTGAACACATGTCTTTGTGGCACAATTGGGCATCCTTTGGGTATATACCCAAAAGTGGTATTCCTGGGTCTTGAGGAAGGTTGTTTCCTAATTTTCTGAGAAATCACCACACTGATATCCAAAGGGACTGTACCAGCTTGCACTCCCACCAGTAATGCAGGAGTGTTTCCTTTCCCTTACATCCTCTCCAGCATAAGTTGTCATCAGTGTTTTTGATCTTGGCCATTCTTACACGTGTAAAATGGAATCTCAGAGTTGCTTTGATTTGCATTTCTCTGATGACTAAGGATGCTGAGCAGTTCCTTAAGTGTTTTTAAGCTATTTTAGATTTCTCTGTTGAGAGATCTCTGTTTAGATCTGTACTCCATTTTTTTTTAAATTGGATTGTTTGGTTTTTTTTTTTTTGATGACCAATTTCTTGAGTTCTTTGTATATTTTAGAGATCAGCCCTCTGTCTGATGTGGGGTTAGTGAAGGTCTTTTCCCATTCTGTAGGCTGTCATTTTGTCTTGTTTACCATGTCCTTTGCTTTACAAAAGCTTTTCAGTTTCAGGAGGTCCCATTTATTAATTGTTTCTCTCAGTGTCTGTGCTGCTGGGGTTCTATTTAAGAAGTGGTCTCCTGTGCCAATGTGTTCAAGTTGTTGTAAAGATAAGGTAGCAGAACTAGCTGTATATTTGGCAAATGCACACATAGTTTTGTAAAGGAAAACTGATCTCCGAGTGGCAATTTTATCTATGCTTCCAACATTTACACCACCGCCATTTTCAGTGTAGTTGTTCTGATGGCATACAGTTGTCCTGATGACATACCTGGTGGCATACAGCTGTTGTCTTCCTCTGTGTTCTCTGTTGGCCACACGGGCACTCCCACTGTGTGCTTTTAGTGAAATATCTGCTCATATCTTTTGCTCATTTTCTAATTGGATTTTTGTTTTTTTATGATTGAGCTTTAAAGTATTTTTACACGGTCCAGATACAAAATTTATTTTTAAGTGTGTTGTTTGAAAATATTTGGGAGAAAATACAGACTAGGGGGGGGTGTCTGTAATTCATGTTTATCATTTCCCTATCAATAATGCCACAAAGCAAAAGATTTATTCTGTTGAAGTACAATTTATCAGTATTTTCTTTTATTAACTAAACTTTTAAAAATTCACATTTAACTTTCTTTGTCTAGATGCAGATCAAGAAGACTTACCATCTTGGACAGATATTTAAACATTCACTCAACACAAAAGAAGATAGACAGGAAGAGACAAGGAACAACAACATTAAGAAAAATAGAAACCAGGGGAAGAATGGGGGAGGTGGCTGGCAGGGAAAGATGTGGGGGGAGGCTGTGGCTGGGATGTAAAACAAAAAGATGAATAAAAAAATAGAAAGCATTACTAGATACTTCCACATAATAAAAATATTTTAATAACCTACAAAAAGAATAGAAACTAAATAACAAATTTATATGGTTAATACAATGGTGTCGGTAGTTACAGCTGCCTGAACTAACTGAACATCCTTCTCAGAAGGAGGAGTTTGTCAAATTGAAGAAAAAAGAGTACAGCTATTATGCTGTAATATGGGTACACTGTGGATTCTAAGATGCACATAGCAAAAATTGAACAGAAAATTTAAAAGATACTGTGAGAAAAGACACTCTGAGAGACCTGAGTGGCTACAATATCATGCAAGCACAGTTATTGAAGAGTGAAGGGTTACCTCATAATCCTCAGAAGTTCAAAAAGATTTATTAACTAAAATGTGTATTCATTCCACATTTGGACCTCAAAGTACCTGAAGTCAGAAGAATGGCAATTGAACAGTGTCACTGGTAATTTTAATGGTCTGCTTACATTAAGCAACAGAAGAATCAGATAAGTCAACAGGAATATATAAGGTTTCAACAACTCTGGGTCAATCTGGCCTTTTGGAGAAGATTCATCTAAAGACTGGAGAATGTTTGGACTTTCCAAATGCTCACCCCATTCTCTGAGTTAGATTATAATCTGAGCTAGAATTAAATTAGAGAATTAAAGAGTCACAATAGAAGACGCTTGACAAAATCCAGACAATTTAAAACAGCATAATTCTGAAAAACCCATGTGTCAAAGGAGAAAAAGATTCTAAACTGATCGGGAGGGACCAAAGCCTGGTAGGAAGCGAGAGAGGCCTAAAGGCAAGCCTGGGCTCCTAACCTCAAATTCTAGAAGAGAATAGCCTGGTACCAAACCTGCAGAGCAGATCACAAAGACCAGAACTAGATGAGCAACAGAAGAGACAACAATGAAACCAGGTGCCAAGTCTTCAAATGATGAGCAGAACTGATAACATAGGTGAGACAGACAGAGAGGGTGGCTGCAGTCAAAAGACCCTAGCTTGAGAGTCTAAGTTCCATCTGCCAATCAACTAGACAAGGCAGATGCAAGGCTACCAGAGAACACAAATAACAAAAATGGACATAGGTAGAAGTGAAGACAAACCTAGAAGTTGAGAATCTTCGTACGTAGAAAAATTAAACACTGCTGAGACAGATTGAAAAGAACGAGAGCTTGCAGGGGACAGTTTTGGGAGGCTTGGCTGAATCTGCCAGCAGACCTTGTTGTTAGGCCAAAGACCTTGGTCACAAACAGAAGAAATCCTCATTTTGGACAGCAGCGGTGGCCCACACTCAGGACCTTCCGAATGCCATCTCTGGCAGCTCCTACCATTGCACAGTCCAACTCCCTCAGCTAAGTACTGTAGGGTGCGCTGCCTGCTGGGTCTGTTTCTCTGGATGCTCAGTGGAGGCACAGCACCTGTGGGGCCTTCTGGCAATGCAGCTCCTTGTGCTGCACAGATACTAAGTTGGAAATTCAAGAGTAGTTAAATAAAACTGATACTCGGAAAACCAAATCTTATATTTGAGGCCAATTAACAATTAAAAGAGCTGTTTGAAAACTTGCAAATGAACATCCCTGGCCTCGTTATAACAGCCCAAATGGAAAGGACCCTAGACATTTACGGATTGGCAAACGTATGCAAAACTATGGGTATAGCTATAAAATTAGATACTATTTTGCAACAAAAGGGGGCAAAACGCAGATACATGCTACAATGAGGATGAACCACTCTTGTGAGCAAATATCAGCTTCATTTTTATGTTATCACTTCGAACATATTCTGTGGAGAGATTTACTTTTTCTTTTCTCTTGATGATGAGAGCAATCCCCATGATTTTTTTTAACCCGCTTAAAAATGGCTTTATTAACACTGTAATAAGTAAAAGCATCCGACATGAAAGACAGTTGTTGGGTTCTACTTATATAGCGTGTCCATCAAGGTGCGTGACCACAGAACGAGCCAGCAGCTCCTGCTGAGGACTGAGCAGGAGATCTTGCAAGCAGAATGAAGGCACCTGGGGGAAGTTCATCGAAATCTTCAAACAATGATCGTCATGGGCTGGTATAATGGCTCAGTGGGTAGAGGTGCTTGCCAGTAGGCCCAGTGACCCGAGTTCAACCCCTAGTACTGATGCGATGGAAAAGGACAAGCTCTCCTCTGGCCTCCACATGTGCGCTATAGCTTACAGGTGTATGCACACAGACACGCACACACATAGCACAGAAAGGGCTAGACACTGGACTGTCCTGATGGCTGTAGCACTGACTGAATACGCTGAAAACAGCATCAGCATTGAATTGTACCTTTACAATGGTTGGCACAAACTCAACCTTAACAAAGCTGTCTAAACAGTGAACAAGCTAATCACGGGGGTTGCCACAGTTTTCATCATGGGAAAAGGAAGAAAGAATCTTCCACAGAGCAGCCTCCTAGGGACAGACAGGACAAGAGTCAAGTCATTCGCAGGCACTTCCGGTACTGTTTCCAAACAAGTTGTGGGGGCAAAGCCATGTGAAGGTTATCTTCTGACCCTGTGGATATGCCATGCTTTGCAGGATGGTATTTTTCGATACCATGAGAATATGTGAGGATACAGTAAAAGTTAATTCAGCAATAGTCACTTTGTAACACACTTTTTTTAGCTGAAGAAGTGGTAAACCAGTTTCTGCCATCCCAAGACTCTAAAGGAAAAGCTACGTATAGCTACCCTTCAGCAAATAAACATAGAACCCCACAGCCTCAGGCCTGCAGTGTTCTTGGATTAGCCAATTGGCTTTTGGAAGAAAAGTTCTCCAATGTCAAACTCTTGGACCCTGCTCAGTCTCTGAGCTTTGTAACTCAGTGGGTGGAAGGAAATATTGGGGATGGCTGTGAAGGCCGGGCTTCCAGGGAGGTGTGGGAAGGGCACGGTTCACTACTCATGGGACCAGAGGTATCATAGGTAAAAGAAAGAAACCAGGGCGAAGTCACACAGACTCCTGGTGAGGACTGCCGAATTAGAAAGCATGTTTGTAAAGAGGCCATGATGTCAGAAGGCAGTACTCAGGAACTAAACAGCCTTCGGAAGCGCAGGATCTGGGCAAGGTGTTTGGAGAGCACACCCGGTAGATTTTCACTGAGGCACGGAGGCCAGGCCTGTTGTAAGAATCGCTGTAGGTACTGCTACCTATTTTTGCTTCTGACATTCGCTCAGAACTTGTGGGCAGGTCATGTTTTAAGGCTGGGGCTCGGCTTCTCTGGCTCTGTGATCTCAGAGAGTCACACCAGAGCCGGTTCTCAACAGAGTGGAGCTAAAACCCCCAGCTGAACTCTTTCCACATGGGGAGCTTTTGGGATTCTGGGCCCTCTTGCTGGGATCACTATGGTAATCGGACTAGCCGCCCCTTTCGGCAGACTCCAGGGAAGCGTGGAGGCTTCCGATATCACACAAGCTGAAGCCTTTTCTCATTCCGAAATGCACGGGGGAAATCTGGCCCTGTCTGATGCTGAGATTATTGTCGTCGATGGAGTGTGTAAGTGTTAGTCGGATTTTGATTTTGAAACTCCTCGTTTGAAACTTGCTTATCATTGTACCCACTGATTTTCATTACAGGTCTGTTATGTTTGTCAACGGGTGGCCAAAGCCCACAGCTGACTTCCCCAGTTATCAGACTCGTCCAGCCCCGAGAGCCGCTTCTCTTGTGCCTCACGTGTCCAGTCAGAGAGGGGCTCTTTGGTTCACACAGCCCTTACTTCAGGAAGCCACAGCTGGGCAGTACTCCCTGCTGTTGGGTCTGCCCTCACTGCTATTGTCAGCTCAACGGTACAAGCAGCTAAGTTCTGGATCATTATCAGGGAGTTCTTTCCACCATACACCGTTTCTGTCTTTATTTTGTCTCCGCTTGATATAAAACAGTTAATACGTATATATTAGAATCTCCGCATCATTTTCAGTGATGTGTGTGTCTATGCGCATGTGTCAGCGAGAATCATCTGCTTAGAATTTACTTTATAATTCGGTCTTTGATTTTTTTTGTTATTAATTTGAGGTTTAAATCATTGACATTTGTCTAAACTGAGTACCGGTTTCTACCCACGTCATCTTGTTTCATGGTTTGTATTCCTGCTGCCAGGAGATACTTTTTAATTTTCTTCTTTCCAGAAAAACTCATATAACCACAGTAAAAACAAAAACAAAACAAAAACCTCCGTCACAGCAGCCCCACCGGCATCAGTGGCATCTGATGTCATCAGGCCCCTCGTGGCTGTGGAGAGCACCACGGACTGGTGTCCCAGGTTAAGGAAAGGGTGAAAAATGAAATGAACAGCAGCATTCATATCTCAGTTTCCCAGCTGTCCATGCTCCAGCCAGCATGACATTTCCGCTATGATGTATGCTCAAATTGTGAGTCACCGCCCCCATCCCACCCCCAGCTTCCTTAACCCGCCTTGGTGTTTTGTTTCAGTAGTCAGACAAGTAACTAAGAATGCTTTTACACAGAACTTAAAGATTCAGACAGATAGTAGACTGTTTTTCTCTGTTGCTCCGCGGTCCTCTGGAGTAGGACTTTCTGCTCATCCATCTTACTTGGTACATAAGGATTCTTTTCCCCTTGCACTTCGTGTTCCATCGCTGCAGTCAGGTTGGCTTTTACTGTGCATTTGATGGCTGTTTTGCTCTGCTCTTCTGATGAATTCTTAGGGGCACTTGGCACCCGTTTCCCAGTTTCTTCTGTTGGCTGCTTTCTGCACTCTGTTCCGTTTTCTCTGCCTAAGCCTGTTAGTGGCGTGGGCCCTGGACCCAGCCTGATGCGTCTGCACTTCAGACGCTCTGGATGGGAAAGGCGGTACCTGCTCCAGGACCTGCCGCCAGCAGGGCAACCTTGTCGCATTAAGAAGCTTTTATTCTTTTCTGAAATGGAGCCTTGTCAGACTTGTTCAATGGCATGTGAGTTACTCTGCCAGCAACTATGGAAGATTATTAGCAGAAACTGTTGAAAGATGGTCAAAAGAATTTATTTTTATGTAACATCTCATTTTTTATTTTTTTTGTACATGCTTTAGAAAAAAACTCCATTGTAACACACTGATAATAGCTTTTTTTGATACCATTTCTTCTTTCTTACGGCCTGGCTTTATCTTCCCAGGAAGGTTCCTTAGTTGCTTTCATAATCCTGTCATTCGCTCATAGACGGTCTAGCTTCGCTTTTCCATGGTTGAGGGGAAATTTCTCATATGTCTGTCCCACTATGGTAATAATTCAAGAGAGACTCCATAAAAACTTGCCGCGTTGATGTGGGAATGATTTCTTATTAATAGAATTTATGTGACCTGTGCATGCATATGACCTGTGCGAGCACATGAAGGCCATACTTTGAACAGAAGGGAAACTAAAGAGATGCAGGAAACCTGGTTTTAGGTGAATCATATCTTCCTTCTGGAAATCTTCTGTTGGAAGATTCTTTAAAGAGTTCTTTCCACTGTATCCTCCAAGTTCATCACCCTAGCAAGACCTGCAAAGCTACGAGTCTCTTACATGCGTACACAGAGGAGCATGCAATCTAATTTAAGCCACTCAGTGTCCCTCCATAGGGTTTTAAATTTTGACTGAAGAAAAGGAGGAAGATCCTCTCTGTTGACAAAGTTGGGAAAAGCGGAGTGGCAAAATGTCCAAGAAATTGAACAGATGGAGAAGGACAGGGAAGGAATTCCAGGCAAACAAGTGAAAGCAAGATTCTGAGGCCAAGATGCCAGGCACTGCTCTGACATCTTGAGAGATTGAACACCTCAGCAGGTCAAGGGTGACCAGGGCAAAGGATGGCAGGGGCACCAGGGACAGGTGCCCTACAGTGGGGACCTGTGGTGTCCCTAGAGGAAGAGCTCTGCACACAGTCACACTGTTCTGGAGACGCCCTCTCCCCAGCGGGGCACACTAGGGCAGGCAGGTACTGTCCATTCCTCTAACCAGTCTCCACTGTGAATTTCTACTGAAATGAAAGAGAAGGAGAGGAAGCAAGAAGAAAACGTTAGTGGTAATTAAGGTTGAAAAACCGTGTCAGAATCTTCACACCTTCACTGGTTCAAGCACTTCTGAATTCTAGCAGCGCGTGCCGTGCTGAGCCGCTTTGTGCCGTGCCGCTCTTCTGAGCACAAGCCCTACCGGCAGCTTCCTCACCGCTGCGTTATTTCTGTTTCTTATCTGGAGAATCTTCTGCTTACCAGGCACACTCCCCGTTTTCCCCGTTCGATTGCATTGCACTTGCATGTGGCTGTGCACCTCACCACATCCAATTTAGTCGATTTGTGTGGACTTCCTGTCAAGAAGAGGAGGAATTGCTGATCCATGTAAGCCCATCCGAATGGAACCCTGGTGTTACATTCCAAGGAAATGAAAGTTGATTTCAGCCTAGCTGTCAAGGCTTGTAGTTTTAAAGAATTATTCAGCAGGGCACACTAGGCGTGAGGCCACAGGAAGGATGGACAAGGCTGGAGAGGCACAGTGTGAGAGGATCCTGCCCACTCGTGTGCAGTTCTGTCCCGGGCCCACTGTGATGGCTGCCTTAGACTAGCAGTGTTAGCTAGAAACCCAGTTTTCCCACCTTGTTGTATAATGAAGGTGAAACCATCCAGCCTGGTTTCCATGGGGTTTAGAAGGACGACTAAGAAGCGTGAGTTATTTTGGCATGGGTAATGGAAGGGAACTAGAAAGTCATTATAAGCTTCCCATGGGCCATCAAGAGCTTTCTCACTGATCACCGATGCCAGTCAGCTTGTGACAGTTGCCTGTGTCTCCTCTTTGAGTGGTATCCTAGTGACTCTCCCCTCCCCCTCCTTTTTAGATTTTTTTAAAATCAGTGCCCTTGTTCTATGGTCTTTTGCCATTTTGCCCAACTGTCTTACTGTGTAATTACATCGGAAACAAATAGAAAATAAAGGAACTAGATCTGGCTAGATATTTAATACAGCAGGAAAAATAATATTTAAATGCTCCACAGCCTAACTTATAGATGTTAAGTATTTGTTCAGAATCGTGGCTACAGATGGACCATACTACTGAGTAAGCCTGATCATACACTGAACTCTCAGGGTGACAGACTGAAAATGAGTGGGCGAATCTGCAGTCTGCTGGCCAAGAGAGGTGCCAGAGTAAGAGGGAGAATGATCTGTTGACAGTGAGCCTTTCGGCTTTAGGTAGCCATCCTTTTCTTTTGGAAAGCAAATTCAGAACAGCTTCTCATAGATGCTAATGACCGGGTCATACTTTGTTATTAGACTAATGAATGAAGAGATGAGACCCCCACACCTGCAGGCCTAGGTCTTGCAAGTCTGCTTTGTTTGGGAGCAACCTTTATCTGGGAAGTATCTCCTCCCCTCTCCCATCTTTCCCCACCTGCTGACATCTTCACACTCACAGATGTAACAGGTTCTACTTTGGGTCACCAACCAGCTCCCAAATCATGATGCAGAGACTGATTAGTTACAAATGTTTGGTCTTACCTGTTTATCTACATTTTGCCTCTGGGCTTCTTTCCTTCCTTCCTTCCTTCCTTCCTTCCTTCCTTCCTTCCTTCCTTCCTTCCTTCTTTCCTTCCTTCCTTCATTCCTTTCTTCTTTCCTTCCTATCTATCTATCTATCTATCTATCTATCTATCTATCTATCTATCTTTCCTGCTTCTTCCTGTGTCTGACCGGCTGGCATCTGCCTGGCTTCTGGCCCCAGGAATGTCTTTCTCGTTCTCCCTTATTCTCTGCACTCTTCCTCTCTTTCAAGTCTAGATTTCTCTTCTTACTTATTTTCTCTCTGTCACCAGTCCTACCTACCCCTAGCTATTGGCCATTCTGCTTTTTATTAGACCAATGGGTACGTTAGGCAGGCAAGGAGAAAGAAATACAACACATCTGCACATAATTTTAAAACATGCAGCCCAAACAAATGTGACACAGATCCTTACATCATGAAACAAACGTAACACAGATCCTTACATCATGAAACAAATGCAGCACAACTGTACATAGTTAAAGTAATATTCCACAGCATAAACAAATGCAGCACACCTTTGCCTAGTTAAAGTAATATCCCACAGCATACAGGCCTAGCTCCAGTTCCATGGCTTGGAAGCCATCTCTGCCTGGTCCAGTGAAATAGTCATGTACCAGCTTTATCTGGCCTAGCTCTGCCATGCAGCTCCTGTGTGGGTCCAATCTAAGGCAAACCAGGTTACATCAGATATACAGCCGAAGAAAATAAATACACAAATGACCAAGATAGCATGTTTCCCACCGAGCCCACTAGTCCTATGGAAATGTTCTCTAAGGAGAATTACCTAGATGCACCCCAGAACACAGAATTTAAAGAAAATGATACACTTTATCACAGAATTCAAAGTGTTTAAAGAAGAAACAAACAAACACTGCATCAAGAGGTTAAAAATAAATGCTTGAGCAATGGCCAGGAAAATACAAATATACAGCGGAAAGATTCAGGATTTGAAACTAGAATTCAGTGAAGATGTAAGAATAGTAAGGAGAAATGAACTGAGGTGAAGATGGAACTGGAAAACTCAAAATCCTAATCTGAAGCTCAAGGGAACACCCTTCACATGGACTGCATAAAGAAGAAAAGAGATGTCTTAGTTGGAGTTTCTATTTCAGTGACAACCACCATAACCAAAGCTATTTGAGGAGGCAATGGGTTTATTTCAGCTTATTAATCTCAGGCCATATATGCTGTCCCTGAAGGAAGCCAGGGCAGAAAATGAAGGCAGGAACCTAGAGGCAGGAACTGAAGCAGAGGCCATGGAGGAGTGTTGCTTACTGGCTTGCTCTCCATGGCTCACTCATCCTGCTTTCTTATAGGACCCCACAATCCCAGGGCAGTGGCTACACCCAACAGGGAGCTAGCCCTCCCACATTAATCATCAATCAAGAAAATGTCCTATTGGCTTGGACATAGGCCAGTCTGGTGGGAACATCATCATTGAGGTTCTTTCTTGCAACTTGTGTCAAGCTGGCATCAAGCCAGACAGCACAACTGATTCCTTGTCAGCTTGATACACAGACATATTACTGTTAGCCATAACCTTTCCTCTCTTGCTCATCCCCAAGATGTTCTCACATTAATATTACCACAGTAGAAAACAATCCCATTTTAAAAAGTCTTTAGTCTTTAAGAAATCAAACACTCCAAAAGTTCAGTTTCTTTAAATACCCAAATTCTTTCTAAAACTCCTAAGTCTCTCTAAAATATACAAAGTCATAACTTTGAGATTCTGTAAAGAAAAAAAAAAGCCCATCAACTTAAATGCTTTGTCATTTCAAGAGGAAAGAATAGTCAGAATCAGATCAAAGCAAAACCAGTGTCAATAGCCCCATGTCTAACTTCGGGTATTCTGCACTCCTCCTGAGGGTTTGGACAGCCGGCCATGGAACATGTAGCTTGTCTTCTAGGTGCAGGTAAGCTCTGTTCCATGATTGCTCCCACCCTTGGCAGTTTTCCCATAGTGCTGGAATCCACCATATGCAGGAGCCTTCGCTGTAACTGTGCCACACAGCACCTTCACCGCTATCCTCTCCCGCCCTCTCTTCAGGGACTCTAACCCTACCACATGGTGCCAAATCTCAGTCTTGGAGTTTTCACTGGTATTAGGTTGCATCTCCACCAGTGGCCTCTCCTGGCATCTCATAATGACAAGCCTCAGCTGTTCTCCATGACTCACTCCTTCATGTCTGCAAAACCAGTATCACATGGGAGACTTATACAGTTCCAAGACTGGCTGCCAGCATGACAACTTTGCTCACCTCTGGAACACTGCTTTTGTGTGCTGACCCTGAGGAAACACTTCCCAGAAGATTTTTCCTCAGTAATGCTGGTCTCATTGTAATCAGGGCTAATTTCCAAGTTAACCAGCATAAATTATCCCAGTAAATCCGTTTCACATGGTGAACCTTTACTTCATCTCCTTTTCTTTGTAACCATACTGATCCACAGAATCTGTATCAAACAAGGACTCATATCTGCCACACAAAGTTGGGACTCAGGGAGGGGACATTCATCCCTCTTTCTGTTCTTAATTGTGGTCTCTCCAGACTTATACTTAGTCCTATTGCAGCTTGCCCATAGGAGCCCCTCCTCCTAACGCACCTCATTCCCCTGAAGACCTAATCTCTTGGTTCAGATCCAAGGTCTCCCTACTTGTTTTCCTGTACCTGCTTCAGCCTTTCCTTCTAGCTCACCTCCATCCCCTTGTGACTCCACACAGACCTGGAGACAAGTCACAACCAGGGACCACACACGGACACACCCTAGGATCCAAAGAGGGCAACAGTAACCAAAGAACAGAACACTTACCGAAAAGATGAGACCAGATATCTTCACCATTGACTGTCACTCTTCCAGATGTCTAGGTTAAGGAACCTGAACACAAGATGAAACAATAGAGCAATATGCCTCCTCCAGAAACCAGAAACCTGTGTGTTAGGCCCCAAGGTAATCAATTTAGCCATATTACAGGACAAGGACTTCAGAATAGCAATTATGAATGTGTTAAAAGACCTTAAAGAAGATATGATATGAATAACCGCCTTAATGAAAACACAAACAACTGAATGAAATAAGGAAAACAGTAAAATAAACTAAGTAGAATTTAATAAAGAAACAGAACCACTAAAGAAAACCCAAACTGAAATAAAGCTGGAAATGAAGAACTCAGGTTATCAAGGAAAAACCTCAGATTAAAAGACATGAAAGAGAGATTTCAAGTCTTGAAAACACAGTAGAAAAAACGGATAGCTCAGTCATAGAAAATGTTCTTTCTCAAAAAAAAAACAACATAGAAAATACTTTCAACAAAACCAAGAAAAAATTCCCCCCAACAAAACAAAAAGATGCCTGTCTAACTACAAGACACATAAGGAACATCAAACAGACAGAGTCAGAAAAGAAACTCACACAAAACATCAAAACCAAACCTTAAACATGCAGAACGAGAGGATATTTAAAAGAAGTGCGAGGCCAAGTCACATATAAATGCAGGCCATTAGAGTAACCTCACTTCTCAATGGAGACTTCAAAAGCCAGAAGGGGCTGAGGGAAGTCTAACAATCTCTAAGATACTACAGATGCCAGCCCAGACTACTAGATCCAGCAAAACTATCAATCATAGTTTCATGATAAAAACAGATTTAAGCAGTTTCTTTCTGCCTATGCAGAGCTGAAGAAGGCATTAGGAGGGATGAAGAGGTAAAGTAACTCAGGAGGAATAAATGATCCCAAAACAGTTAGACAAATGAAAGGGGAAAAAAATCCTCACACCATCAGAAAAAAGGTATCAAGAATTGTTAAACAATGCTCACGTATAACTCTTAATATTAATGTTCTCAATTCCTCAGTATAAGGACATAGACTAACAGATTAGATTAGAAAACAGGATCCATGTTTTTATTGCATCCAGGAAACACACCTCACCACAAAAGACAGACAGTACCTTAGGGTAAAGGGATGGAAAAAAGTATTCAAAGTAAATGGAACTAAGAAGCAAGCTATTTTAATGTCTGACAAAGACTCCTCCCCCCTCCCAAAAAAACCCTCAGAAAATTACAAATAGATATTCCTTATAAGCATAGATGAAAAAAAGTCTCAATAAAATGGTTACAAACTTAATTCAAGAATTTGGCAAAAAGATTATCCACCATGGATATGGGTTCAACATATGTCAACCCATAAATATAATTAGCCACATAAACAGACTGAGAGACAAGGACAATGTTATCATCTTATCAGTTGCTGAAAACGCCTTTGATAAAATCTACCATAGCTTCATGATAAAAGTGCTAGAGAAACTAGGGATAAAAGGAACAAACCTCAACACAATAAAGACAGTTTACAGCAAGTCCACAACCAACATCATCCTAAATAGAGAGAAATGAAAAGCATATCCACTAAAATCAGAAAAATACAAGCATGTCCACTCTCTCCAAATCTATTCAATGTAGTACTTGAATTCTTTTTTATTGATTTTTATTGAGCTCTACATTTTTCTCTGCTGCCCTCCCTGCCTCTCCCCTCCCCTTCTACCCTCTCCCATGGTCCCCATGCTCCCAATTTACTCAGGAGATCTTGTCCTTTTTCTACTTGCCATGTAGATTAGATCCATGTATGTCTCTCTTGTTGTCTAGGTTCTCTGGGATTGTGGTTTGTAGGCTGGCTTTCTTTGATTGATGTTTAAAAACCACTTATGAATGAGTATATATGATTTTTTTTATGGGTCTGGGTTACCTCATTCAAAATGATTTTTTTTTCTAGCTCAATTTATTTGCCTGCAAAATTCAAGATGTCGTTTTTTTTTTCTGGTGTGTAGTATTCCACTGTGTAAATGTACCACATTTTCCTTATCCATTCTTTGGCCAAGGGACATTTAGATTGTTTCCAGTTTCTGGCTATGACAAATAATGCTCCTATGAACATAGTTGAGCACATGTCCTTGTGGTATGCTTGAGCATCCTTTGGGTATATACCAAAAAGTGGTATTGCTGAGTCTTGAGGAAGATTGTTTCCTAATTTTGTGAGAAATCACCACACTGATATCCATAGTGGCTGTACCAGTTTGCACTCCCACCAGCAATGCAGGAGTGTTCTCTTGACCCCATAGCCTCTCCAGCATAAGTTATCAGTGTTTTTGGTCTTGGCCATTCTTATATGTGTAAGATGGAATTTCAGAGTTGTTTTGATTTACATTTCTCTGATGGCTAAGGATGTTGAGCATTTCCTTAAGTGTCTTTCAGCCATTTTAGATTCCTATGTTGAGATTTCTCTGTTTAGATCTTTACTCCATTTTTTTATTGGATTAATTGTTCTTTTGATGACCAATTTCTTGAGTTCTTTGTATATTTTGGAGATCAGCCCTTTGTCCAAAGTGGGGTGAGTGAAGATCTATTCCCTTTCTGTAGGCTGCCATTTTGTCTTGTTGACCATGTCCTTTGCTTTACAGAAGCTTTTCAGTTTCAGGAGGTCACATTTATTAATTGTTTCTCTTGATGTCTGTGCTACTGGGGTTATATTTGGGAAGTGGTCTCCTGTACCAATGCATTTAAGTGTACTTTCCACTTTCTCTTCTATGAGGTTCAGTGTGGCTGATTTTATGTTGAGGTCTTTCATCCATTTGTACTTGAGTTTTGTGCACGGTGGTAGATGTGGATCTATTTTCATTCTTCTACATGTTGATATCCAGTTTTGCCAAGTGGTTGAATTCTTAGCTACAGCAATAATATAACTGAAGGAAATGAAGGGGAGGGTTATATTCATAGGAAAGGAAGAAGCAAAAACATCCTTATTTACAAATGATGCCATTTTATACCCAAAAGACACTAAAGGCTTCACCAGAAAATTTTAGCAGCTGATAAACCCTTTCAGGAAAGTAGTAGGATACAAATTAACACAAACAACTGGTAGCCTTCTTATATACAAATGACAAACTGAGAAAGAAATCATGGAAATGTTACTTTTCCCAATAGCATCAACAAATATACGGAGATAACTCTAACCAAGCAAGTGAAAGACTTGTATAATATAAATTTAAAGACTTTGAGACAATAAAAAGACAATAGAAAGATGCCCCATGAACAACCATCCCACCAAAAGCACTTCATAGATTCAATCCAATTTCCACCAAAATTCCAACACATTTTTCACTTGATGTGGTCAAGTGAACACAATCCTCAACCCTCAACTTGATATGAAATGATAAGCAAACAAACAAAAAACGAACCAACATAACAACAAACAAGATAGTTAAGGCAATACTGAGAAATGAATAGACTGTGGGAGGGTCTGTAATCCCAGGTCTCAAACCGTGCTCCAGCAGAGTGGTGTTGGCATAGAAACAGAGATGTTGATCCCTGGAATCAAACTAAAGACCCAAAAATGAGTCCTACACCTATGAACACCTGGTTTTTGATAAGGAATCTGGAAATACAACAGAAGAAAAGACAATATCTTCAACAAATGGTGCTGGTCAAACAGGATGGCTGCATGTAGAAGAATGTAAACATATCTATATTTATTTGGAATGTTCTCAAAACAAAGCAAGCAAGCAAGGAAAAAAGGCTAAGAAATACTTTTTTAAAAAAATATTCATCATCCCTAGCAATTAAGGAAATGCAAATCAAAACAACTTTGAGATCTCATCTAAGCCCAGACAGAATGGCAAAGCCCAATGGAACAACTGACCGCAAACACTGGAGGGGATGTGGGGAAAGGGGAGCCCCCATTCACTGCTGGTAGGAAGATCTTGTGAGCCCCAGGTCAGCTTGGTCTGCACAGTAATTTCCAGGACAGCCAGGACTGCATGGTAAGTCCCTGTTTCAACAACAAAAGTAAACAAACAAAAACCAGTAAAAGTCCCCAAAACAGCAATAGCAAAACTCACTTTCAATAGAAACAGAGTAATTAAGGCAATATCCTACTTTCAAAATGAGAGTCAAGTAGACCAAGGAAACTTGAAACCTCTCCAAAAACAAACAAAACAAAACAAAGCAAACAAAACAAAACAAAACCCAAAGAGTTATACAGATAGCCTTAAAAGTGTGTGGCTTCATTATTTGGTTAAAAAAAATGACTTTTTCAACAAATAGTTCTGTATACAAAGCAGAGTCAAAACATCAAACATTGGCCCCTACCTCACGCTGTAAGCTAAAGTGAATTATGACTGGGCTGTTGACTAAAACATAGAAAGCACAGCAGTGAAGATGTCTTGGAGTACACTGGATAGGGAAAGATGATTTTCATAGCGCACACAAGCCACCAAACACAACGAGAATAGACATTAGAATTAACTCTTCACTTTTAACAATAACCATAGAAAAGCAACAAGGCAAGCACAAAATAGCAGTAAAACATAGCTGACACATAATTCATTTCCAGGGTGTATTTAAAATTCTGAAAGTAAATAAGGGACGTGCACATAAGTAAAAAAGCAGGCAAACCAAACCAAATCAAAAGAGAAATCCCAAACAACACTCCTTTAAACAGGTTCTTCAACAACAAACCATACATAGGAAAGAACACTTAGCTCATAGGGCAATGGAAGGGAGATTGACTGCACTGCCACACGCATCTAGCTGATGGTAAAAACACAGATGAAGACCACGTCTTCGGGCAGGAAGGACACACAGCACTTTCTGCATGGTTGGAAGGAATGGACAGTGACACAGAGCTTTTCAGCTGTTTAACAGCGTTTGCTAAGGCTGACCCGGGCACATCCTGGACTCCTAGGGTGTGACACGAGGGGTAGTATGGAGGGTGTGTGGCATGGACCAGAATGTTCACAAATGGGTTATTTGTAGCATCTCCAAATTGGAAATAATTCAAACACCCTTCAGCAGGAGAAAGAAAAAAATTAGTAGTGTGTCAATTCAGTGGAATTCTGTACCATCCAAAAAATGAACACTACTGTCCCATCCACAGAACGGATACATTCTGTAAGCATACTGTGTGATGTTTATGGATTGCACAGAGTGATCTAGTACAAAAGATGTTCCACAGTTCAAACATAAGTAGAATGAGGACTTACAATGCCAGTCAGTGTAGCACGCTTGCCTGGTCTGTGCAAGGCCCTGGGTTTGATTCTTCCACGCCACAAATACATAAAACAAAAATAAATAAAATGAATCAGTTGTGGTGGAAATCAGAAGAGTGATTACCACAAGAGATGTTATGGCTGGGAATGGATGTGCAGGGGGAGACTTCTGGAAGGCTTTCTACATACTTGTGTGCCTTTTCTACTTCTTAACCCCTGGGAAGCTCCTGGGACATTCATTCTGGAATGCATTGGCTTGTATACTTATACATTTTTTTTTTTTTACAATTCCATATGCTTATTTTTTTATGGTTGATAAAAACAAAGTATTTCATATAATCAGTTTTCTGTATAATTTATGGGCTCTGTAATTAACAATACAAACAAGAAGGAAGGGTGTTTTTTGATTTAACATGCTGTTGAATGAAATTCAGAGGCTGATAGAGCCTTACAGTTGCTTCTGTATTCTTCCTTCTGCCTAGTATTTAAAAAAAAATGCCAAAAGACCAACTACTTTTGGTGTAGGAAATCCTTCTGTATATGTGTTGCTTTTATTGGTTAATAAAACAGCTGCTTTCGGTTAATGACTTAACAGAATATACCCAGGCTGAAAGAGATATATATAGAGAGAGTAGGCGGAGTCAGTGAGAAGCCATGTAGTCCTGCCGGAGACAGACACTGGATGGAACCTGGCTGGTACAGATTAATGGAGATGGGTTAGTTTAGGATATAAGGGCTAGCTAAAAATATGCTTACGCTATTGGCCAAACAGTATGACAAATAATATAGTTTCTGAGTGATTATTTCTTGGTCTGGGCAGCTGGGAATGAATAAGTGGCTTCCGCCAATATAGTTTACTCAATGAAAATTTGATCTCTTCAGAAACTCGTTCACAGTGAGCCTGGAAGGCACACAAGTGCACGTGTCTTCTTAAAAAGGTCTTTCATGACAAGTTCTCCTTTGATTATTTACCTGTTCCCATAGACCTGGATGATACATTTGATTGTTTACTCAAAAGGCGTAGATTTATTTTGATAAGGCTGTGAAATGACATTTTCTTAGTGAATGAGCATGCCTCCCTCAGGGACTTCTGCAAAGGGACCAGGTAATAATTAGTATTCTGGTTTGTTTTATTTACATTTAGAAACAAGGGCCATCAATCTTCAAAGAAGAGAAAAATGGCAGCGCATATACATGGATACCGTGGAGGCAGCGCTCTGCACCAGGACGCCAGGATTTTCCAGGCATTCGCTTAAGGAGCAAATTCTCGAGCCCCTTCCTATTTGTGCTGTGATGCTTAATCTTGTCAACCTGCCTGGGCTAAGAGTTGCCGAGGAGATTTATAAAGCGCATTTCCAGAGACGGTTAGATCAAGTGGGCACTGATGCAAAGGATAGATTGTTTTCCTGACAGACTCATAAAGGACAGGATAGCATTACTGGGAGTGCTGAGAGGAAGAAAGTGAGGCCTTGGGGGGGAACTGGGACATTGACCCACGTCCTTGAGGACTTTATCTCGTTCTGATCCCTTCCTGTGCTCCCTTTCCCCTTGACTTATGTCTCTGGAGAGGCAAACAGCTCTATTCTGCCCCCCTCTCCTGCTTCCACAAAGTCCCTCAATGGACTTTGAAAAAACTATGGAAGCCATGAGCCAAAATACTTCCTCCTGTTGTCATAGCCATGACAGAATGACTGAGACAGAAAGTCTGAGCTGCGCCCTGCTGGTGATCTACAAAAGCCTCCGGTATTGCTGCTGTCTGCTGGTGCTCGAGGGCCGCTGACATACAGAAGTGCTGGGGCCCAGAAAAGGACGGTTTCAGAGTTAGCATAGTTAAAATTGTGCAAGAACAAAAAGATTTTTAAAATATAAAATTGGTAATACTGCATTAATAGTGGTAATAGTAGTCACAATAGTGATAATTTAATAATTAGTTTTTATTAATTATTCGTAAATAAGAATAAAAATACTGGACTGTGGTGGCCATGCCTTTAATCTCAACACTTGTGAGGTGGAGGCAGGTGGATCTCTGCTAGTTCAAGGCCAGCCTGGTCTACAAGAGCTAGTTCCAGGATAGCTAAGGCTGTTGCCCAGAGAAACCCTGTCTCGGAAAAACAAACAAACAAACAAACAAACAAACAAACAAACCCAACAGCAACAACAACAACAAAAAACCTGACTTTTACCAGAGACAAGAGAATTATCATTTATTTTCTTCATTTGCTTAGGTTGGTTGGTTGGTTTGTTTGAATTCACAGGAAGCACGTCTCGTTGAGGAGATAATGTTAAGTGTCAGTTTGTAGCAAGTAAGAGTTGACCCAATGATGTACCCTGAGACTGAGGAGTGCTCTGCCTGCCAGGGTCAAAACAGCAAATGCAGTCCTCTGAGCGCTGTGGAGCTGCAGCAAAAGCAGTCTCATGTCTTTGTGCCTCCTTGCCACTTTTCAACAGACTAGGAACTGCAGGGGAGCCAGATCTCCCTACTGCCCACTTGTGTGCTGCTCTCTTTTCCGACAAAATCCTCTGCCTGACCTGGGAACAAAAGGCCAGAGGAGGTGCCAGCTCTTTCTGTCTCATCTTTATGTGTGAGAGAGACTGCGTGCAAGGGCAGTGTCTCATCATATGGCAGAGTGTCTGTATGCTGGCAAAGGTGAGGGGCAGAGGGAAGGTCGGGCCATTCAGGAGTCTTTAACAGGAAGTATTCTGTTGTCTGTTTCTGTGGTAATGAAGCAGACCGGAAACTACTGATAGCACAAATGGCTTAATTTGGAAATCCCACAAACAGGCCGCGTGGTGTCAGGCAGTTAAAGAGGGGCTTCACAAGACGGTTCTCATTGTTCTCCTGCTCCGTGCACATGGTTCTCCTGCTCCGTGCACATCGAAGGCAAAGGCCTGAAAACTATCCTTTAACTGATGGAGGTAGGTCAGTAACGGAGACATTTTCTCTACCCTCAGCCCTTAGCTGTTTTTCCTCTTTTTTTCCTTCCCTCTCCCAACTAGGCTTTTACTACCACTATAGAAATTGCAGGGAAAATTAGCCTCCTGCAGTTTCGGCCTAAGAGGTAAAGAATCTAATTCCCCTGAGATTTGCACTTGAGAGGAGGCACCTAAGGTAGCGTGCATTCAATACGTTTTGTTTAATACATTTAATCCATCACATGGCTGTGTTTACACACAAGCTAATTCATAGTACTGTTCAAATTAGAGAGCTTGTCAAAAAACAAAACAAACAAACAAACAAAAAAAAAACAAAGGCTTTCAAATTAGCCTGATAGGTTTCTATTACTCATTGAATTAAGGAGCCAATCACAGACCAATTCAGGAACGTCTTTCATATGTTCATCAGGATCAGAGGCCACCAGCCCCACATTGCATGTAATTCCCACACGTGGAACATGGACACAGGCAAGTGTGACTTTACATTACTAGAATTTCACTTTCCGAATACACTATCATCTTGGTTAACTTTGATATTCAATGGTTTTTGAAATTTAGAAGGGGCACAAAGGCAGACCTTCTTAATGGGTACTTAGATGTGTGTCATTATGTATATGCTAACACATAAATCCACATATTAGTCAGTGACTCGCACTGTATATGGAAGATGATACTGTCCCTCCAGGGAATGTTTGAAGCTCTGCTCGGGTATTTCCAGTTGTCCTACTGACCAAAGGATTTAGTATTGAGAATCTGGAGATGTTAACAGTGACCAAAGGATGACAAGTATCGTTTAGTATTAAGAATCTGGAGATGTTGACAATTGAGCAAAGTCCTGAACAGTTTTACAGACACAAGAATTGTGAGATTCAAAATACAAATTATGCCCTCTTTGAGAAAGTAGTTATTAGGGGCCATTCCCACTTGGGGTTTTCAGGTCTCTAATATTTACTTGTGGGGTGCGTTGGAAGAATCTGAGAGCTGCACTTGTTCCTAATCGCAACTTTTCTTCTGACTTCTCAGATCATTATCCAATCGCCTGCTGCACACCTGCATCCAGACAGCCTGAAGGACATCACTCAACACGTCTACAGTCAAATGCGGTCTCCTTTCCTTATTAGCCTTCTGTGTTGGTGAATGGCCTCATCGTGGTAGCCGATCAAAAACCCCAGGACTAATTCTAGGTACCTTCCTCTCCTTGGTGGCTTTTCACTAGTCACAACATCCTGGGTTGGCTTCTACTTCCTTGGGGTCTTTCATCTTGTCACTATTTTCTTCATTCCTGCAGCTGCTGCTTTGGCTCTGAGTTCTCGCCTGGAATATTCTAGTGGTTTTCTGATGGGTCTTCCTAACTCACGGCACTAGTTAGGAATCACTGGGTTGACTGCTAGTGACAGAAACCTCAATTATTAAGCAGACATGCAACTTAGAATTCTGAAGATTGGGGGACAGCTCAGACTGGAGCAGGACACGGGACAGTTGGAGGTCTCTTCTGCAACATTCCTCCTGTGCCTTCCTCTGTGGGCATGCATTCCTCGGTGTGACTCCTTCTCTGGCAAGTTCATTCAATGCACATGGTAGTGGCAGCTCAGTTTAAGCTTCTAGAAAGTTCTTCCCATCTCAGCTAAAAGAAAGCCAATTCTTCAGCTTCTTCAAAAACCCTTGGGCAGGCTCCGCTTGCCCATTACAATACTCTGTGCCTAACTGAGTCAGGTTAAGGCATCCTATGTAAACTCCATCAGCTGGGCAGGTTTCATTAACAGAATAGAGAATGTGGATTTGGGACTATGTAGCCATTAAAACTCTCTGACACAAGCTCTCGCCATGGACCGGAGTGGCCGCCATATTGAAGCATGTCATCCTTAGGTAAGATTTTTTTTCCATCACATCAAAGTCTAAATAGCATTGGTAGCTCTTGCTCTATTTCTTGCCTGCCTTCGTTTCCACACTGAACCCCACGGCTCATCTCAGGGCACCCCTGACCTTGTCCTATCTGCATTGATTTTCTCTTCTTTCTGGAATATCAGCCCCTTAAGGTCAGGGATGGACCTTTGTGTTCTCAAATACCTAGCAAGGTGCAGAACACACAGCTGGTATCAAGGGATATTTGTTTTTTGTTTGTTTGTTTGTTTTGTTTTGTTTTTTGTTTGTTTGTTTGGTTTTTTTTTTGGTTTTTTCGAGACAGGGTTTCTCTGTGGTTTTGGAGCCTGTCCTGGAACTAGCTCTTGTAGACCAAGCTGGTCTCGAACTCACAGAGATCTGCCTGCCCCTGCCTCTCGAGTGCTGGGATTAAAGGCATGTGCCACCACCGCCCGGCGGGATATTTGTTGAATGGTTGAATCGGTAAGACAGAATAAAAATGAAATGTTTATTAAAGGTATAGGAAAGGAGATAGAAATCCAGGCTGGTGATATGCAGAAATTTAAACTATATTGGCAAAAGAAGTCAGAGGAGGACGATTACTTTGTATGAGGCGTAGGATAAGTACAGTTTTTATAGGGTACTCTGTTAATCCATTAAGAGATGATTATTTTGAGGGATAAAGTTGATCACGTTTTATTGACAACACTCTAACTGTGCCTTGAATTTCTCTTCACGCAAAGATGACGGCCTGAGAACGTTTCCAAGGTTGAGCTTCCATATGAGCAACAGCTCACCAACCTCTGGTCAGAGAGTGATTGCTGGGAAACCATGGGCAAGGATTGCTCTGCTTCCTGAATCTAAAATGCCCCAGAGGGTGCGGTTGAGACAGAAAACAACCACTGAGCACTCAGGCTAATGGCCAAGGTCATTTTCCCAGGGAGGCGGCAGTGCAGCTGTGGCCAGTGCCCTGGGCAGGACTTGAAAGACTGCCTGTGCTTCCTTTTGGCCAGTGTGAGGGAGCCCCTCCTCCACACCACAGGTCTGCTTTGAACAAGGGCCAGAGAAAGCTCCCCTTGAAGACTGAATGCTAAACAGCCCCACCTTTTCCTCTAGGGAAAAGAACTCAAAGAACATGTCACCATTAGGACTTTTCTAAGAACTTCAGGAGAGCTAAATTTGCTTTTTATCAGCCTGACGGAAGCTGTAGATCATGGGGATCGTGGTTGGATTGCTCTATAATTTTTGTCCTGAATTGACTGTCTCTAGAGTTCAGATTCTTCTGGGAAATGCCAAGCCTCAGTTTCACCGGGCTGAGCTAAGAATGGAACTCGGGTTTCTTAATTCCTCAGCCAGAACTCTGTCTATTAGAACACTGTGCCTCTCAATTGTGTCCTAAATTAGGCATCCAAATGAATTCTCTCACACTCTCTCTGCCTACCAAGTTCCTGCAAGGAACTTCTCAGCGCTCCGTGACACAGTTGGGAGAATTTCCTCACCCTCCCTGGTTGAACCCTTCACAGAGAAGCTGAGATGGCAAAGCCAGTCTCCTTGAATCTTACAAGATCTGCAGTCCCTGCCACGTCCCCTCCCCCGGCCACCAGTCAGACTATAACAAAGGAAATCCACTCAGGCCCTGGCCCTACTCCACTAGCGACCCTGCTTAATCTGTTAGCCCCGTGCAAGCTGCAGAGATTTATACAGGGCAGAAAGACACTTGGATTAAACCATGCATGGAGGCTCCAGGCTCACCATGCCCTTCCGGAGTGAGGCTTTAATGAATTACAGCAAATTACCTGCACTGTTCTGACCTGGTTGCCTAAGGGAGCTCAGAGCAAAATGCCTTATATTTGTAATGAGCCTATCTTTAATTTTATTTATTTTCTTTCTTCTTTTTTTTTTTTTTCTTTTTCCTTTTTGGTCACTTGAAGCTCTTTGGAGAACTGGGGGAGGGGAACCACACAACAAACCCAAAAGGAGAATATAAATATATCATTTGGAATCTTGCATAATATCAGCCAATGGCAACAGCAGGTTTTTGACAGGCCTGCGAACTTCCCCAAAACAACATCCTGCCAGCCTGGCTGTGATTCAGCCATGAGTCAATGCTGAGATGGGCTGCTGCCAGCCACTTCCCCAGCAGAAAATGCCCTCTCCTCCAGGCTTGGTCGTCTATTAACATTTAGAATCTTGCCCGGATGGGCTTGTTATTATGGTCCCCTTAAGGTAACACATAGCACGGGGGACTCTTCTTTCATCACGGGAGATAAAACGAGGATGAAGAAAGAAAGGCGTTTCTTTGCGCCACAGCGTTGACGAGAGGGGATCAGGAGTAGTCCGCACAGCAGACGCAATTATTACAGACCGAAGACAAGCTTTCCCCCACCCCCTGGAGTCTTGTTATAATGAGGCCCAAGCATGCTATCACCTTTTTGTAATCCAAGCGAGGAATGACGCCTGCTGAACGGGGAGGAGATGTCACCGGGGTCATTAGAGTCCAAAATGCTGTGGAAATAATCCCCCACTGCTATTAGAAGGCTACGAGCTTTAGATACTGTTCTAGAGACTCACACTTTGGAAAGAAGGATGTATTTCAAAAAGCAATTTTCTGAACACACAAAGCAACAGTCTGAAACCTTCTGCTCTCGCCCAAACTTCCGCGTTATTGAACTGGGGATGCAGACCTCCAGTGAAGTGACGCCTGTGGTCTTCCAAGCCAAGGAACACAGCCCATCACTCTTCTGTTCTGTGGAGTGACTCAAAGTGCAGCTACCAGACTTAAATTTCTCTCCAGTGACTGTGCAGTCAGGAGGGAGACATAAGGAGAAGGGGGAAGTCAGTTCTTTCTTCTATTATTCCTTTTCACGAGGGTTAAGAGCCAAATACGAAGTCAGAATCAGGGAGACTCATCATGGGGACCAGCGCTGTGCTCTCCTATCTTTTTAACACTTTGACTAGCCAGTGAACTGTGTTAGTCAAAGAACCCACATGAAACCGTCCCTTCAGAACAGAAAATAGAAAGTAAGTGTATGATCTCACATCCACTTGAGAACCAGAGCAGGGGCTTCCAAAGCCCTTTAGACTTTGTCCAACCTTTAGACTTCCCGATACCATGTTACAAAGTTCATGCGCAACCGCCTTAACAACACCAAACCAAGGGGCTTATCATGTTTTGTGATTTTGTCTCGGGCAGCATTCACAGCTATTTTGGGGGTGCAAGCGGACGCGCCCAAGTGCTGGGTCTTCTTTACAGCTTTGCTTTCCTTGGGGATGGGTGCATACTTGCTTCCTGCCCATCTCTGTACAGTCCAAGTCGGGAAAACAGCCACAACAAAACTGACGAGCTAGGCCATTCTGTAAATCCCCCATTGGGTCGTTCACGCGTAGCCTAGAAAACTCAAGGCACCGAGGGGAGGATTTCGTGCAGAAAGAGCATTTGGAAGCATGATTCTTGCACCTTCTTAATTTATTTTTCAACAGCTTCTCTTAGCTTATGCCTGGAATGTCACTTGTCTAATGGGAACACTCGTCCTCGTGGGAAAGAAATGACTCAGGCATTTAAAAAGGGTTCTGGAAAAAGTGGTGATCTTGCACCTTGCATCTTGGAAGACGGAGCCTCAAGGTTCCACCGGGGAACACTGCGGCGGCTGTCAATGTGCTCTCGCGTTGGAAGCCGCTTTCCCTCTAGAGATGCCCACATCGTCCGTGCCTGCCTAAGTGTGGGCGCCAATGGGCTTCCTCACCAATTCTGGCTCTGGTTGTTTATTTTGAAAATTTAGCCTTTGCTGTTTACTCAAATTTCAGACATGGTCTTTTTCAAAACCAAACTTGGAATCTGCAAGAGCTCTTTCTTTCCTTTCCTTCTCAGAGCATTAACGGCACTTTGGCCGCAGAAGCCAGCCTTCTTAGTTGTGAGAAGCCACTGAGATGGCAAAGGGCAAAGCCAAGGCAGCGATGCCCAGGAGTGCTTCCCAGCCCACATGGGTGCTTTCTAGCAGGACGCTTATTCGCTGTCTGACTTTATCATTTCCAGCCTCCTGGCTTTGCAGCTGCTGCCTCTTCTGCAACTCTCTACGGCCACGGATCTCTGCTTATCATCCATTTCCACTCTGGCTTTGTCTGTGCTGCTTTTTTTTTTTTTTTGTAAGCCCAGCTCTGAGTAGTTTCTGCAGCCTGTAGGACATTGTCAGGGCCTCCTGGATAAGCTGCTTGCCCTGCCTTAGTCATTCTGAGCCGTCTTTGTCTCATTTCTTCTTTGATGGCCTAATTTCACACACGTTCTGACTAAAGACTCTCTGCAAAATAAGCAGCCAATGTGGGTGTGCTATTGTTCCATGCGGCTGCTGGATTATTATTTTTTAAATGTATTCACTGCAAGGATTTATCATGTAAACTCCTATTGAAAACCATTGCCCCCGGGGAAGGATTTGAGCATTTGGGTAATTTCCTGAAATTCTCAAGTGTATGTGTCTGTGGCATCCTTTTTTCCCTCTCTTCAAATGGATGTCGCCATCTCCGAGCAATCCATAAACAATATTGATTGCACAAAAGCACAAAACTGTCCGTCTTGATGCTAAGCCCTCATCTCCCGCTGTACTCCCTGATCTCAAAGAGGAAGTCTGGGTTCTGAAGAGGGCAACACTGTTAGGATTCACATTCACCAAGATCCTCCACCAATTTTCTTAGTGTTGGCATCGTGTCAGTTTGGGTCTGGAGGCTGGGAAATGATCCGCATTTGTGTTGGTCTACTGAGTCCAGCAGAGGCGTCTTGAATGCAGCGATCACACACGTTCAAACACAGAACGCACAGTCTTGCTCTGTTCTGCTTGATTTGATGGCTTAATACATGGAGGGCCATTAGGAAGTGAAATTATTTGGGAACTTGCTTTGCTGCCTAACATCTGAGGAAGGCAAAAACAAGACCAAAAACAAAAACAAAAACAAACCAAAAACAACAACAACAACAAAACCTTACTTAAAGATCTTTTCCCTTTCCTTTATGGTTTTATCTCTTGAATAAACAATTCTGCCTTGTAACCTCCATAGTCTGTGAGGTTAATTGACACCGAAAGGAACTTCCTGCTGATTTAATGGAGTCTGGCTTTATGTGCCTTCTCCCAAATAACCTGGTATTTCTGGGTCTCTCCCTATGAGCACTGTATTTCTCAACAGATTCACGTTGTTTCCAAAGCAGTTGTTGTAGAACAGAGTGCTTTGGCATCTTGCTAATGTATTTGCAATACAAGGGTTCAAAGTTGTTGCTCAAAGTTGATTTTTAAAAGCTATGCATATGAAATCTATTGGGGGGGGTGTTTCCCTGCCTTATAAACCCCTCTGACAAGAGGCAATCACTTTAAGTAGCTGAACATTAATGTAGAAAACAATAAAGATTCTGTAGTTTAGCCCCAAGAGTGGCCAAGAGTCCAGTTTGTGTTACACCAGACTGGTGGCTGAATCTTGGATGGAGAACAACTTAGGATGACTCACACATTGTACTCATTCTAAGTGCAAACATCTCGGAAGCCTCGGGAGCCCAGTGTCCTGATCCATGAAGGTGAATATAACCTTGAGGAAGGTAAGAAGAACGGAACTGCTCAGTGCATGGAGAACGCCTGATCTTATCACTCTCCCCTCCTGCCTCTCCGAGCTTTTTATTTTCTTGGAGTCTCACATGAGGGAAGCTAAAAATAAAAGTCTGACTTATGGAGTGCTGTATAGCAAGAAACAATAAACCCTTACCTGGACAGCCTGCAGAACAAGACTGGACAGCAAATTCATTTAGAAACAGAATTAAAAGACCCAAGTAGCCACACGGGATTTTCCTGTAAGGCCGACCAGGGTCTAGCAGCATGAGATGAACACTTAGGAAAGTATTTTCTTTGCCTACCCATCACGCATGCCCAGATCCCTGGACTTCCCTATGATATTGTGGTCACATTTGAAAGGGCCTGTCTTAGATACTTTTTTATTGCCACGACCAAAAACAACTTGGGAAGGAAAGGGTCGATTTCAGCTTACAGCTCACAGGTCATGCTCCATCCTCCAGGGAAGTCAGGGCAGGAACTCAAGGCAGAAACCTGGAGTCAGGAACTGAAGCAGAGGCCACACAGAAATGCCTCTTGCTGGATTGCTGCTTATAGCTTGCCCAGACTGCTTTCTCATACAGCCCGGGCCCACCTGCCCATGGGTGGCACTGCCAGCAACGATCCAGGCCTCGTACATCAATTATTCATCAAGAAAATAGGCATTCTCATAGACCACTCTTTGGAGGCCTGTTTTCAATTGATGCTCTGTCTTCCCAGATGTTTCTAACTTGTGTCAAGTTGACCAAAAACTAACCAGGACAGGATCCCTCTGTCTAGAGATAAGTTCACCGGACCAAGCTCCCCTTTCATTCACTTTTCCTACTTTTGGATTCTGCTTTTTAACTCTTACATATGTAATGAATTCACATGAAACTATATAGACAAACAAGGCACAAAGTTTGACTTCTAAGAAAAATCCCCAAATGAAAAAAAATAGCTACCAGAAGGAATTCATCAACATTTTAAAAGTCATTGTTGGTGAGAATTTTGAATCTTTTGAGCTTTTTAAAAAAAAAATCTAGTTTCCATTTTTTTGAATCATAAACACATGATGTTATAATTAGAATGTGATTTGATCATGTCACACACGGCATGTATAATGTATCTTAAAACACAGCAAAGTCAAACTAAAGAAATAGGCTTATCACTTAGAATTTATGATTACAAATGATAGTTTTTTTTGACCCTCTTGAAAGTACAGTGAGATAATCAAAAAGGAAGTAAAACTTTCAAAAGTGTGTCAGAGGTTTACTAGTCTCAGAGGGTGTTGGTTTGGGGGCGTGTCTTAGTAAAGCAATACCGTAGAGTGTGCTGGATAGGTGTCGTCATTGGCTTCCTCGGACAGTAGATGTGTGTCTTTGGCAGAATCCTTACTGCATGTTACAATAAATAAACTTCTCAGTGACCACATTGGGGTTCTCAGATGGGCACAGTCACTGACTGGTGACAGAACTGGGAGATGCTGGCAGGCAGGGAGGAGAACAGAGTGGAAGAATGGGGACCAGATTCTGACTCTGTTATGTTTGGGGGAAGTAGAAGCTGGCTGTACATGGAACCTTGGAGGCCAGTATGCTCTTGGCTTAAGATCCTAACTCTGCCGATGTTCTGCTCAGCATTGCAATATCAGGAGCATTTCCCACAGGGACCCACTTTTTAGAATATCCCATGTATTAGCATTGTGTACATAACAGAATACACATTAGATTAGAGGTGTATATATTGTACATGTCTCCGTTCATCATGTAATTTAACTTTTATGCCACTTGATGAGATACCATTTTCCATTACCGCATAAGAAATCTGACTTTGGAAATGTCTCATTTCCAAAGAACATGCAATTGGGGCTGGTTTAGAATTTCAAAGGTTTAGTTCATTGTCATCATGACAAGGAAGCATGGTGGCATGCAGGCAGACATGGTACTGGAGAAGGAGCTGCGAGTTCTGCATCTGGATCCACAGGCAGGAGGAATAGAGTGAGCCACAGGGCCTGACTTGATCATCTGAAATCTTAAAGCCCACGCCCCAGTGACACACTTCTTCCAACAAGGCCACACCTACTCCAAAAAGGCCACATCTCCTAATAGTGACACTCCATATGAGTCCATGGGGGCCATTTTCATTCAAATCACCACTTTTTCTGAAAGTATACATTTACACTAAAAAAATTAAGAGAAAACCAAAAAGACCAAAATACAGAGAATTAGCTCAATAGTGGATCTTAGGTTAAATTAGTCTTCTCTGATTCACTGCTCAGTTGCCTAGTTGATTTATAGTTAAATATGCCTTTTTATAACCTTTACATCAATAGGTCACTGCTTAAAATTTTCACATTGAGAAGTCTCCTTCTAGTTCTTATTACGTCTGCTGCAATCGACAGTCTCAAACTTCTTTTCAGATGTATTATCTCATTTTGACCTTTTCCATCAATGTTTTACCACCTTTCTGCCAACCTCTACTCCTAAGCAAATGGGACAAAAGCTAGTTTATTCATGGTCTGGTTACTGCTGTGGCTTCGGCATGGATTTCTCGGCTTTCTTGTTTACTCACTTCCGAACCTCTGTGCCCACACTCTTCTCTTCCTAACACAGAAACCTCTGCTCAAACCCCTTCTGCTGGCTGAGGAGGCCTGGCCTATTCAGGCTTTGCTCTGACTTTTATCTTCCATGATTTAAATTGCTTACTGCATTTGGCCACATTGGCTTCCCCATTCAAGAAGAAATACCCATGGCCTGGTCTTTGCACTCCGTTCCACCTGCAGTAGATGCTCTTGGTTATATAGTCACTCAAATCCTTCAGCTATCTCCCTGAATGAAGCTTATTAATAGTTTACCAATTGGGTTGGCTAGTTTTATACCAACTCGACACAAGATAGAGTTATCTGAAAGGAGGAAGCCTCAATTGAGAAAATGTCTCCGTAGGATCTAGTTGGAAGAGTGTGCTGTCTACTTTTATGTCAACTTGACACAAGCTAATGTCATTTGGGAGGAGGAAATCTCAGTTGAGAAAAATTCCTCCATAAAATTGGGCAATAGGCAAGCCCATAGGGTGTTTCCTTACATAGTAATTGATGTGGGAGGGCCAAGCCCATGTGGGTCATGGACTCACCCCTGGGCTGGTGGTCTCGATTTTAGAAGAAATCAGATTGAGCAATCCATGAAGAGCAAGCCAGTAAGCAGCACCCCTGCACGACCTCTGCATCAGCTCCTGCCTCCAGGTTCCTGCCCTGTTTGGGTCCCTGACCTGAGTTCCTTTGATGGTGAACAGTGATGTAGAAGAGTAAGCCAAATACACCCTTTCCTCCTCAGGTTGCTTTGTTTATGGTGTCTCATCACAGAAATGGCAACCCAAATTGAGACGCCAACAACTCCTCTGTTTAAAATCAGAAACCTTGTGTTCTAACCCAGAATTCCATCTGCCCTTCCCTGATCAATGGCTTCTGTTTACTTACTGTGATAAAATGTAAACTCCAAGTGTAAAGACGTTAGTTTTGTCCTTAGCTCTCAGGACAGAGCTTGCTTGGCTTGCTGTGAGTGCTCAGCACATATCTGAGTGGGTATGAAATGGATGATGGACGGGTGGGCTTTGCTTGTTTGTTCTACTCCAGTTCTACAGAGGGCAGAGAGTCAGGAAGATTGAGGGACTCTACTAAGTCCATACAAACAAGTAAGGGGCAGAATTATATCTCAAGCTAGTTTTCCTAACTTTAATAACACTGATGTGAGAAAATCAAAATGGTCTTTGTATTTAGAAACTCACACTTAAATTCCAGTTCTGAGTAAAGAAAACTTCAGTGGCGGAAAGCTGCGAATGGACTTAATCAAGCACACAAACGCAAGTACCTGTGTTCCTTTCTCGTCCCTGTGAGAAAGTCCAGCCAGGAGGTGGTGGTGAGGCACGCCTTTCTTTCTTTCTTTCTTTCTTTCTTTCTTTCTTTCTTTCTTTCTTTCTTTCTTTCTTTCTCTCTCTCTCTCTCTCTCTCTCTCTCTCTCTCTC
>NC_022031.1:31698226-31735119 GCF_000317375.1 Microtus ochrogaster
CTCTCTCTCTCTCTCTCTCTCTCTCTCTCTCTCTCTCTCTCTCTCTCTCTCTCTCTTTCTCTCTCTTTATATATTATGTACACTGACTGCATGCCTGTACGCCTGAAGAGGGCACCGGATCTCATTACAGATGGTTGTGAGCCACCATGTGGTTGCTGGGAATTGAATTCAGGACCCCTGGAAGAGTAGCCAGTGGTCTCAAACACTGAGCCATCTCTCCGTTCCCAAAGGTGGCACAGGCCTTTAATCCCAGCACTTGGGAGGCAGAGGGCAGGTGAAGCTCTGAGTTATTTGCAAGCCTAGTCTACAGAGTGTGCTCCAGGACAGTCAGGGCTGTTACACAGAAAAATCCTGTCTCAAAAAACAAAACCAGACAAAACAAAAATCACAAAGAAATAAATAAAGAAATCTCCAGAAGCAATTTAATGTCTGCTCCCAGGCCATTGCTGCCTGTGGATCTATTAGCTTCATTTCCAGGATGTGGAAGCCTGGCTCTATCCCCATGATTTGAAGGCCTGTGAATTTGCTTCATTTCCAGACACAGTGGCCTATGAAACTGACTTCATTTTTATTTTCAGTGCCTTTATTTTTTTTTTCTTTCAGCTTGGTTTCCTCCATTTGAGAAGGCTTGTCTTTATCAATGTTGAAAGGTCTTCAAGTCCTCTTTCGGACCATAGCAGATAGAAATTAAGAAATGAGAAAAAACATTGTGGAATTAGTCAATTACTAAGAGACAGCAAAAGAACTAGGCAGGTTGTCACCCGGACAGTTGGTGAAGTCCAGGGGGCCCTGCTGACACAGCTCTTCATAATGGAAACTCATAACTGTATGACAAGAGCATGTGGCTTAAGGAGTTCAGATTTGTAGGGCCCTAGAACTTGGCAATGGAAGGATGAGGTGGTATTGCTAACTGGGCAAGGGTCTGAGATTTTATAGCTGTCAATATGCTAGAGAGAAACATGAACTTCCCAAGTGGGAGGTTAGAACAGTCTGCCACTCACAGTGCAGCACCGGCCAGAAGATCAGCATGTTTGCTCCAGTTCCCACATTTGATTCCTATGCAGAGCCACCAGGAGGGCCGGATGAAGGTTGCACACACTGACGGTCACGAGGGTCAGATGGAGGCTGTAGACCCTGCAGGCCATGAGGACATAGGACCAGATGCAGGCTGTGAACACTGCAGGCTGTGAGAGCCAGAGGGAGGCTGTGCACAGCAGAGCTATGCTGCAGGAGAGGAGCCCCAAGCGTATGGATCTGGTATCCTTATTATCTGGGCTGCATGAGTGTGTTCTGTGCTCTGGAGGGGAGGCTTCATTTCTATCTCCCAGGGTTTCTTCTGGACAAATCCAGAAACATCTGCAGACAATGAAAAAATGTGAAATACTCATGTATATTATTCCTAGCAGGCATTCCCTGTAAATTCAGAATGAAGCTAGAATTCTCTCCAGCTGCCTCGTTCACACTGGAGCACCTTGCATGTCCCTCCCTTCCTCCCTCTCTCCTTCCCTCCCTCCCTCTCTCCCTCCCTCTCTTCGGGTTACCCACAGCCCCCTCCCCCCCCCCCCCCCGCTGAACGAAACCTCTCTATTAGAACCAACATACACTTGAGTTTCCCACTCCCCTTTTTTTTTGACTAAGAACAAATTCAACACTACCACACCACCCATTACCACCCCCCAGGTCCACCTCTTCCCACCACAAGCATAGAAACAAGACAGGCAAAATGTGTCTCTTAGCACTTTCAGACAAGTCTCGGTTTGCTTTGCTGACATTCTCTACATGTGGCCCAGAGTGACCTCATACTTGAGGTCCTTCTGCCTCCGCTTCCTGGGCACCAGTATTACCAGTGAGGGCCAGCATGCCTGGTGGGACAGTTTTATCCGGTGACTTCCTAGGACCTTTGTTCCTGGTGGAGGATGTCGTCAGTGTTGTCACCTTTGCTGTCCTCATGTCACTCAGCTCTTTCCCTTCGCAGGGTTCAGGACCTTAATATTGCTCCTGATTGCTGTTAGTTGAAGGGACAAAAGGAGCCCGGAACACTCCTCTAACTGTAAGGACTCTGTCTGGAGATCTGGGCTAATGACACCTTCTGAGGCTTTGAGATTGTGCGACCGAAATTGAATGTGTGCAGTGTGACATGGCTGTCAGGACTCTTCGACCAGTTTCTCAAAATTGCAAGGCCATTTTGGATGCTCTGTGAGTGAGGCACATTTTCTCCTTCCCCAATAACACTAATGTCTTCTTCATTTTCTTCAAAACTCGCCTCCCTGTGAACTTCTGTGCGTCCACCCCCACCGTGTCTCACCAAACTTCACTGCTTTGTTCTTTTTCATCCATCACACACTTGGTCTTCGATTTTATGGAGGAAACGGAAGTCCTTACATTGCTGCTAACAAACCAGCAACTGTCTCTGCATAGACTCTGCTCTCTTAAAACGCTTAGCCAAACCTTTTCTTTCCACTCATGTGCTCAGCTTTTTCTGTGCCCTCTTGAGACTACCTGCCCTGTAGGCGTTTCTAATACTCCTCAGTGCTCACCATTCCCAGAATGGAGCTTCCTAGGTATCAAACAACCATGCTAACAGCTGAGCCCAGGGAGCCTTCAATCCTCCACACTGGAGCTTCCTAGGTATCAAACAACCATGCTAACAGCTGAGCCCAGGGAGCCTTCAATCCTCCACACTGGATCTGTTTGCAGCTCCGGACACCCTTCCCTTCTTCTCAATCCACCCTCAGATTCTGGAAGGTCATGTGCTCCGTTGGTCCTCTAGCTTCTCTACTCAGTCCTTGTCACTCTCTTTGGATGGCTTTGGGACTTGAGCTGCTTCTAAGATGATCCTAACCTTACTAGCAAAAGAATGCAGAAACTGGATTCAGAAGAGACCACCCCTCTCTGGACTTTCAGTGTTTAGAACCCTAAAGCTACAGCCTAATGGCCCTAATGAGAAGCTAAGTATTTTTTTTTTCTGTTCTGGGGAAACATTTTTTTTTTTTTTTTTTTTTGGTTTTGGAGCCTGTCCTGGAACTAGCTCTTATAGACCAGGCTGGTCTCGAACTCACAGAGATTAGCCTGCCTCTGCCTCCCGAGTGCTGGGATTAAAGGCGTGCACCACCACCGCCCGGCTGGGGAAACATTTTTAAAGTGGCAGAGTAGACCCTTGTAACCAAAAATCAGATTTGATATAAGGAAGTAGTTGTAGCAGTTTAACACATGCCAAAACTATGTTAAGTAGCTGGAAGAGTTATAAGGTTCATAACTACAGAAAAAAACTCTAGATATCTTGGATCAAAAGAGTGGCAGAAAGATGAATGTTGAAGACCCCAACACTTTTTTTGGAAACTGGTGAAAAGTAGGTATTTGTTATATGTTACCGAAATTTACTTAGCTGTTCTCTACAGGTAAGGAGAGCATTCATCTTAGACATGGAACATGTGAATCTCTAGCTAAGTAGACATCCAAGAAAACTGGCTTGTAAGTTCTATCACTTATAAAATGTAGAAGATGATTTTATCTATGGAAGAGGAGGAAGTATTCTAAGAGGCCACTTGTTTGTTTCTTGGCTGCCCAGACTCCAGAAATAATCACATAGAAACTATATTATTCAAATCACTGCTTGGCTCATTAGTTCTAGCTTTTATTGGCTAACTCTTATATTTTAATTTAACCCATCTCCATTAATCTGTGTATCGCCATGAGGTCGTGGCTTACCAGCAAAGTTTCAGTGCACCTGTCTCCGGTGACAGCTCCATGGCTTCTCCCTGACTCTGCCTTCTTCCTTCCAGCATTCAGTTTAGTTTTCCCTGCCTAGCTAAGTTCTGGCTTGCTATAGGTCCAAAGCAGTCCTTTATTAACCAATGGTATTCACAGCATACAGAGGGGAATCCCACATCACCTTCCCTTTTCTGTTTAAATAAAAAGGAAGGCTTTAACTTTAACATAGCAAAATTACATATAACAAACAGGTATCAAGTAAGAATTAGTTATAATATTTATATCTACTTTATCTTTGATCATATCTAAGGAAAACTATAACTATAACCATTTATTCTTCAACTCCATCAAAGACTCTGGAAGGATATAATGTTACCTAAGTAAACAAGAAGTGCATTGTAAGCAACTTCCAAAACTCTAGAATTGACAGAGATATCTTGCTGCCTAGACAGTCACCCAAAGTTCTTTTGTACCATTGGGGCGTCCATCTTCAGCCTAGAGGCTCATAGTATCCAACAGACTTTTCCATGAAGCAGGAAATTTGAAAGACAGTTCTGCCTATAATGGCAGTTTGTCAGTCACTTTCTTCTGTGTCCTGAAGAATGTCTGGTAGACTCTTTCATGAAGCAGGGATCCCGAAGGACCATCTCAACTTTAGGCAAGTTCAGTAGTCATTTCTCTGTGGGTGCTACATGTCCAGTTCACATAGCATACCATCAAGCAGTCCAGGCAAGAGCAATTTCTTGCCCAAATGGCTAGCAAACTTCATAAGGAGCCTCTTTGATGTACATCTTCCTCTTGAAGTAGAGTGGTGCTGCCAGGAGCAACTTTGTTTCATTGTCATGAAAAGTCCTAAGTTCTTAAAACATTTTAAATGCCATATTCTGTAGGTCTCTGAAAGATTTGAAAAATATCTATCTAACTGAAATATATCTCTATATATCTAGAAAATCTAACTAACATGACTACAAGCTTGACTATTATAGATGACTATTAACCTATATTTCTTAATTATATATTACACTTTTAAATGAGCTGCACAAAAACAATGCCTTAATTAAGAACAGAAATATACATAAAATAAAATTGATGTTAAATTTGTACTAATAAACCAACATCCATATCAATGCAAATCTCTATAGCATATACCCCTTTAAATGTAAACAAACATTTATGCACAATATTTGGGAATATGGGCATAGTTCTCTTCAAACTCCTTCCTGCTGTTTATTGGACAAAATAATTTTTGAGGGGTGTTTTCAGTGGGTCTTGGTCCATCAAACCACATTAAGGATTCCACAGGTTCTCATCCTCTGTGGAAGCAAAAGAAGAACCTCTTTTCCAAAGCAACATATTCTTATATCCAAATTTTGAAAACAAGATACCTTTAAAGTATATATGTTGGTTACTTAGCTTCTTCACAGTCAAAAAATTCAAAGAAAACACAATAATATACATAATCCAGGCTCTCTGTGAATTTTTCATCTTTATGTGGCTTTTCTTACTCTATTTCTTTTTAATATTTATTTTTTATCTTTACTCCTTTAATCTATGACTGTTCTCTCTCTTTAAAGACTTTGTTTACTTTTTTATAAACCACTTACTTCTTTTGTAACCTTCTATACTCTTTTTCTTTTTCTCCCAAGCCTACATACATTTTTTAAACACATTGTGTCTCATTTAGAGGCCTTCTATGTCTGAATCTGTCCTATTGTGTATCTGTGATCCCTTTCTGTCCTAGAGAGCTTTTAAGATGGTAAGCAGCATGGTTGCAGAGGCCCTGGGTCCTGGGTTTACCTCTCTCTGTTTTTCAAAATGGTAGAAATACCATTATTGCCAGCTCTGGGACCACCAGGTAGGAGCCACACTCACCACTTTAACTCTGAGAAGGAGCATGCAGCACAGAAATCCTTTTTATCTGAGCAACAGCTAAATCTGCCATGCAGTGCAATGCACGGTCTGGAAATATCTCTGTGTATGGTGGCAGGAATTCGGCATGCTCTTCCGCCTGTGCAAGCCTACTAGACCTGATCCCACTGCCTGCCCAGGCAGGGAGCGCTGAGCGGTAGCCATGCTCTCAGCGACTTTGCTCCTGACCTCGAGTGGGCACACAAGCACCCGGGCCTACAAATGCCATCCAAGTGTTCATCCTCCTCAGCCAGAGTTTGCAAAATTTACCTAGCTGTTCTCTACTGGTAAGCAGAGCGTGTATCTTAGACACAATACATGTGAATCTCTAGCTAAGGAGACATCTAAGAAAACTGGTTTGTAAGTTCTGCCACTTATAAAATGTAGAAGGTGATTTTATCAATGGAAGAGGAGGAAGCAAAAGACTGCACAGGCCAAGACTGCCTTGTCTGTATACATGCAGCCACTGGAAGCTGGAAGAGGGAAGAGATAGATTTCCCTGAGAGCCCCCAGAGCGATAAGCCTTGCTGACACTTTGATTTCTGGCCTCTAAAACTAGAAGAGAATCAATTCTGTTGTTGTAAACAGCACCGTTTCTTTGTTTTCATTTAGGGCTGCAGCCCTGGAGCTGAGGATAGTAGGTGAATCATGGCCTGCAGTTAGCTTTGCCCAGAGTGAGCAAGAAAACTCACACTGGGCAAAAGACATGATTAAAACTCTGTTTCTCCTCCCACACCTTTTGTCTGTCAGAAACAGTGCCTGCTGAGGTCAGGGGTGGCTGCCCTCTCTCACTGTGCCCTCAGCACTTTGGATTCAGGTGTTGGTCCCTCCTTCAATACAAACTTTCCGGCTCTCTATGGGAAAGAGAAAAGTCAAGTCAAAAGAGGCAAACTTCACTTTGGCTCACGGTTTCAGAGGTTTCTCTCTGTGGTTGTGCGGCTCCATCTCTTTTAGGCATGTGGCAAGGAAGAAACCTCATGATGGAAGGGAAACTGTTCACCTTGTGCAGACAAGGCAGGGACTGGGAAGAGGAAGAGAGGTGTGGGAAAGAGGACCGGACACACGTCCCGCAGCCTTTCAGTGGCAAACTCATCAATGGACTAATCCACAGGTGAGGTCATCACCCTCACGCGCGATCCAATCACCTCTGAACTGTACCACCCTCTGAGGAGCAGGTCTTTTAAGTCTTTGGGGGCTGGCTTCATTCAAAACAGCAATAAGCAGTCCTGTGTCCTCTGTTCCCTCCCCCTTGTTTTTCCTTCTCCGTCTCTTGGTATTTTGTCCCCTGCGAACCTCCTCATCAGCACTGGGGTCCTACTGGGGCTCAGTCCCAGCACCCTCTTCTCATTTTCCTTCTCTTCTTACTCTGTAGACTTTGAAATATCTGTCTGTTTCCATTGGCTCGGTATGAAGCCATGGACTCCCAAATTTATACTGCCAGCTCAGATTTCTTTTTTAAGCTTCAGATCTATATTTGCAGCTGCTTACTTTATATTTTCACTTGGATGTCTCATACTTGTCAAACTTAGCCTGTCCCCCCCCCCCCCCCCCCCCCCCCGTGGCCCCTCTAATGGATCTTACCCTTTTAAATATCCTCTTGCTTCCTTGGTTGTTTTTGCAAGCTTCCTGGAATCATGCCTCCCTTTCATAATCAGCTTCAATCCACTTCCGAAGCCCAACCCTCCTGCCTCTCGGATGTGTCACACGCGTGTGCTCTTTTCTCCGTGCTCACGGCTAACATTCTAACCTGAACTGTGGCTAAATGTAGCTCACCGTTTCCTCTGCTTCCCTCCTTGCCCTGCTCCTTTGGATATAAGGGGAAGTTGCCATTATTGAAACTGTGAACCCCCGTCATGAGCCTTCTTGCTTTAAACTCTAATGGTTTTCAATTACAATTAGTCTAAAATGCAAATTTGTCTCTAAAGCTCTGAATCTGCTGTGTGGGGTCTGCTATCACTGCTGTTTAGGGATAAAGAATTTATTCTATCAGCTGTCAGGAATGTGGCTTGCTGCCAGTGATCAGCTGGATGTTCCCCCAGAGGATTCTGTTTCTCTGCATGATAGTTCCTCTTCTGGGGTAGCCTTTATGTAATGACTGACAGATGATGGGGGGGTGTGATAGAGAAGCCCAATGATTGGGGTGGGGGGTGATAGTGAAGCCCAACTCGTTGCTCATCAACATGGACTTAGATTACTTGAACAGTCATCTTATACCAGTAAAGCATTACAGGTCAACTTGTCTCTTCGTTGTCTCTTGCTTCTTCTCTCCCCTTCCATGGATGCTGATTTCGTTTCTTTAGAAACCATTCCCTACACTAGCCTCCATCTTGACGTGCTCTGTGAAAACCCAATGGTGGCAATTTATGAATGAGACAACAAAGATCAAGGGAGATAATGATTTCATTATCATCTTTGATGTTCAGATTATGTCTCAATCTGTCCATACTAGGTGCAGACATCAGGGGCTCTTTTTAGGAAGGATATAGAGCATGACTGAGGACATTTGTGATGGCAAGAGCCTGAAAGTCTTGTCATAAGACCGTGGACAGATAAGAGATCTAGTTACCAGGAGTGGTGCGCATTGAACAAATACACAGTCACTACCTTTAGACTTTAAAAGCTGTCAATGAGACAAAAACCTCATCTCATATTACTCCAGGGACTGGGATTAGGATCCGCAGGATACAGGTTTGGGCTCAATGGGAGGATGATACGTCTCACTTTATGAGACTTGTGTGGCCCTGGCCCAGGGACAAAGTAGCAGGAGGTGCTGAGCTGAAGGAATCACTGACCGGATGACTAGGCTCTCTATGACAGTGATCTATGACTTCCTGCTCTAGAACATGGCTCCATAAAGTACCTGACAATAGCTGTATTCTGACAAATGGGTTTCATAGTCACGTGAATTTGGGAGAAGGGGCAGCTGTGTTAGGCAACTTATTTTTCGCCATAAGGTTTCCTGCAGTTTGATGCACACAAAGTGCTTTGTGAAACCACACGGAGACCACCTAGCACTTAACGTCATTCAGAAGCCATTTAGAGCAAGGGCTAGCTAGTCAAATGAACAAGGCAAAGTTTTATGGGATCTCCTTCAAGGGGTTCTGTCTTAGACCATTATTTTTGTTGCTGTTGTTTTCAGTGCTGGGACTGAACCCAGAGCTTCAAACACAGTATCGATGAGCGGGGTCCCCACCAGTGTTTGGAGGACTGCACTTCTCAGTTGGAGCCCATAAAAATGAAAGTGTCAGTCGTTGGGAACTCGCAAGTGGAGTCCCTGAAATTCTGAACGTTGCCTAAAAATTTCCATTTCTCTCAGAGGGCCCCCTTCTTTGCACTTGTTCTTGGGAGCCCCTCTTGTCAGAATCAGTCTGCAGAGCAGACCAAAGCTTAGCTTTCCTCAGCTGCCACACCAACTCTTCTTCAGATATACCAACAATTTGGGATGTTCATAAGGCCCCTGGATGAAGAATCACTCCAAATCATTTATAGATGGGTCACACAATCGGGAGACTATTAGCTACTTTGGCGAAAATCTGTAACTTCAGAGAAGGATCAAGCAAGCAAATTTTGCTTCTCTTGCATCAGCCAAGGTCACTTACATTTTGTGCTATCCAAACGTTATTGTCAGCCCCAATTACCCAGCTGCCTAATCAACACCCATAATTAATTCTCTCCACTCACTCCCCTCTATTCAGTGCTTACAATGGTGATGCAGCCACCCCGAAGGAAGGAAGAAAGGGCCAGTGCAGCCAGGCTCTAGCTCACGTGTATCTTAATAATTTTTCTTTGTGGTTTCATGTGATCCCCGTTCCAAATATGTGGCGATTGGTTTATTCTTTCAGTGAAGTGGAAAGTGTTCAGAAGACCCAGTCAAAAGTGTCAGGGAAATCCTACAACCTTGAAGGACGGGCAGCGCTGATTATTTCCTGACCATGGCACTTTCTGAAATAGAGATGCGTGGATGCCCCCAACAGATTGAGAAGCAGACAAAGAAGATGCAGACTGCCATAAGATCAGCCTTCGTGTGCATAACCTTTCGTAATTAAGATCACTACTTTGAAAGGACCTCTGGATGACTTGACGGAATTATTTTAAATGATTTTATTTGCTGTGGAGATAGGCCTAGTAGGATAAATCCTAGCAGTTCAAAATTGGTGGCCAAATATTCAAGAGACTTTGAGCTATTAGAATGAATACCTCAAAGTCTTTCTAAATCCTAAGAAGGGACAGATACTGGCAAATTAAATATCTAATTATTTCATATGAAAGCTAATAAATCACCTCTAAGCCAAATAAATTATATATGACTGTCATGTAAGCACATTGGTTTTGTTATTTATCAAAGATATTTTTCCCTTTTGGTTATCAACACCCCTCCCCATATACATACACACTGTAGCACTTCTACCACATACCAAGGATAATGTTCCTATGGCAACTGCAGCATCTTTGTACAAAGCCAGTCTCAGAAGTATACCATGGTATAGAGTATCTGCTGATGTTCACCAGGTCACGCTTCTGCATGGAGCAGCATGTTCTTGTCATTGACCACACTATATTATAGATCAAGAATAGTACAAGTTGGAATTTGATTACTCAATATTCATCTTACTACAAAGAAAGTCCTTAAATAAATGGGCTGGTCACAAAGGTCATCTTAAGTTACTCTGTGACAGCTGTGGCATTTTCATCTACAGGCTGAAGAAATTTTGAGTGGGGTCTATAATACTTTAACACCATAGGAAGCCTGACACCAACATGCTTTCCTTTTTTCTTCCCTTCCCTTTCTATTCCTGTTCCTTCCTTCTTTCCTTCTTTCCTTCCTCCTTCCTCTCTGTCATTCAGTCTGTCTTTTTTCCTTTTTTTTTTTTTTTTTTGGATTAGGTCTCACTTTGCAGCACAGATCCACAGTGGTACTGAATACACTCAGTAGCGCAGGTGACCTTGAACTCACTCTGTAGCTAAGGCTGACCTTGAACTTTCTGTAATCATCCTGCCTCAGGCTTGTGAGTTCTGGGATTATAGGCAGAGGTCACCTTTTTTGGTTTATAAGCCACTCTTAATGGAAGGGTCTTATGGTGTCCATATACCTAGGTACTTTCCCAGATTCCCTATGAAATTTAATTTCCTCTTCAAACAATTAGATCCCAGGATGTGGGGAGCTTGTGGAAAGGGCTCATCATATTCCTGAATCTAGTGGAGAAACAAAGGGTTGGAATCAATAGCCCCCCAGCCTGCTGCTGATTACTCTCACGATCAAGCAGGAGCTACGTAACCCCTTTGGAGCTCAGTTTCTTATATATAAAGTGAAGGTTGGGGCTGGGTAATCTTTAATGTCTGATTTGATTCCAAGAATATGTGACATTATTTCTGGTGGGACCAAGTAGCCCAGACAAGTGAGCTATTTTTTTTCAGGACGTAACTAGAAAAGATGATGGAGAACAAGATGGCCTTCATCCTGAAAGAAGCTAGGTGAAGTTCAAGAAGTTCATGCATGTCTTTATAGTGTGTTGGCTTTTATATTAGAAGGAAGTGAAGTCCCGCTCAAGAGAGACAAAGCCAGCACACTCGACAGAGAAACTCATGCTTAGGAGGTTTTGTTTTCCTGGCTCTGCCTCCATGACTTCACAACCCAGAGAAAGTAGGCACGGAGGCCTTCAGCAGAGAAGCTAGAGGAAGGGGCAGGCAATGGAAGAAGTTCCATCAGAAATCCCAGTAGGAAGGTCAGTGTCTTCTACCCTAATCTGGGAGAGAGCCGAAACTGGGGCAAAGGACGCTGCTGAGGACTAGTGTCTTATTATCTCTGACATTTCTCAACATAGCTTTGGACGCTAAAACTTGCCCCATCTTCAGGGACAGTCTCTGTGCCACCACAGATGCCACCGGGGTGACTTAGTATTAGAAATTATGGGTTTGCCCTCATGTTTGCTGGCCGCTACTGCCTCCGTGAATCAGCCCGTCTCCTTGTTGCCCCTGCCAAATAGTGTTGCCAAGCAGCTTTAAAACATCGTAGCTGCCATTCCCACACTTGCTTTATAGTGACAAAGGCCATATTTTCTCACCAAAACGTAGAAAACCATGCTGTGATGAGACTGGGAGTGTATTCATGAGGAGACAAGGCTGGAGATCAGGAAGCAAGGCCGTCCTGAAATGCCCATGATGCCCGGGGTCAGCTTGGAAGTTTGCCATTCTTTGGTTTCCAGTCAGGTGATAGGATCGTTTTCTATACATCCTGGTTCTTGAGACCACTCCGTGTTAAGTCTTCCTTTACGTTCTAGATGCACACAGAGGCATACATTTGGAACTGGGTTTGTGATGAAAGCGTGCCATTGCTTCTGGGTCTTTTATGATCAAGAGAAAGACGATGGTGGTTGAAAACCCTTCAATTCACATTTTGGAATTCCCGCCTTCTTGGTGTCCTTCACTGGGTGGACCCCGACTTAGAATACCCCCAGACAGGAAGTGTCTTGGGGGCAGGAAACATTTTCATTTTACTGCTGTATTAATTGTGTCCAGAATTGTGCCTGGTATAGAGCAGGTATTTGTAGAATCAGTGAGTGATGCCGTTTGATCAAAGATGGAAGCATATCAACCTCTCACAGGTTTTTAATATTAGAAGTAAGAACATTTCTACAAGAGAAATACATGATAGGAATAAAAAAGATGGTTCCCACTTTCCCAACTCCTCCACCCTTCCAACTCCTAAACTCTTCCCAACTTCTATACCCTTTCCAACCCCTAACCCCCCCCTGAATTCCTATACCTTCTTCAACCCCTAAGCTCCCCTGAATTCGTACACTTTCTTCAACCCCTAAGCCTCCTAAATTTGTACACCTTCTTCAACCCCCTAATCCCTGAATTCCTACACCATCTTCAACCCCTAAGCCCCCCGAATTCCTACACTTTCTTCAACCCTTAAGCTCCCCTGAATTCCTACACCTTCTTCCACCCCAAGCCTTCCCCGACTGCAACCCTTTCCCACTCCTACCCCTTCCCACGGATTTTCCAGTGTGAATGAGTTCCCCTGATTAGCAGTTGTCTCTGTTTCTCTTCCTGTCACAGTGATAAGACGCTCTGACCAAAGCAACCTAAGGATACATTTTAGCTCACGTTCAAGGGGAAAAGTCAAAGCAGAAGGCAACTGGAGCAGATGATTTTGTCCTCAATCAGGATCAGGGAAAGTAGAATCCATGTGTGTTAGCTACTTTTCCATTGTTGTGATAAAGACACCGTGACCAAGGCAACTCCAAAAGGTTTATGTGGGCTTGGGCTTCCCGTTGGATAATAGTCCATGACATCAGAGTGGAGACCGCAGGCAGCAGGCATGGCAGCTGGAGCAGCAAGTTGACAACTCACATCTTAAAACCGCAAGCAGGAAGCAAAGAGAAAACGGGAAACCGGGAAACCGGGAGAGTTTGAACTCCCAAAGCCTTCTCCCCGCAGTGATGCATTTCCTTCAAGAAGGCCGTACTTCCTAAGTCTCCCCAAACAGTGTCAATAACCCAGGTATTAAAACATGTGAGCCTATAAGGCACGTCCTCCTTCAAACCACCACAGCATGCTTGGCAGTGCTCAGCTCGGGGTCCCCATCTTTAGAGTCCTGTTCAGGGGAGAGCTCTGTCCGTAATTAAAAATGAATCTTCTTCCTGCATCTACTAACATCATCAAGATCATTCTCACAGCCATTCTCAGGGGTTGATCTTAATCTAGGTAACTTATCACAGGTGTGCGGAGAGCCCATCAAGCTGACAGTCAGCACCGGCCATCACCCCCACTGCGTTTTTCCTCTTCTGTTGAGTGAGTGCTAGTGAGTTCCTTCTTTACTCCTTCAGCTTCAGCAGAGGTGTGAAGAGAGAATGGGATCTTCATGGCATGATGTTGGGTGTCGCGGGCACGTGACACCTCTCTCAATCTCATCGTGAGTCACTGCTTCTTTGTTTGCAGCTTCTCATAAGCTGTCTGCAATTTTCTCAAGGGAAAAAAAAACACCGCTAATACTGCATTTTCTTCTATAAAGTCATCTCTGTACTATTTTGTTTTCCATCAAAATCCAATTCAGCTTCAAGTAATAATAATAGGGTTCCATTTATTTCAAATCACCAAAATTCCAGTGTTGTTTCAGTAATTTTATTCTCAGAAAGATCTTTCTTTGGAGTGAAATTTTATGTTTTTCTAAGTTAAAAACTTAAAATGGCCTTTGCGTACAAGTTTGGAATTTCTGATATTTTGAACATGAAACTGGGCCCCTTTATTACCTTGGAAGAAGGTGATTGTTAAACCAATTATTATGATAAAAAATTAAATTATGTGGAACAGTTTCTAAGCAACCTAAAAATGCACTAACCAAATAAATATGCAAACCACACACTGTTCTGTGTGAAAAAGCAGGTTCCCTGAGAACCAATGCTAAGCACCATTATTCATCTAATTTAAATGGTGCTTACGTGTGTGTGCTTTGATGTATAGCACATTAAAAGCTGCATGAGATACATTAAATTGTGGCACAGGCATTATTCTTTGTGTACAATGCAGGGCCTATGAATGGTGGAGCTGGAAGTTATAATATATGATTGGTAAAAATGAGGGGCTGTAGTCATTGGTTGCCTATGGTTTATTGTCTAGGGGTTGGACCCATTTTTTGAATTAGCACATCTTTTGATATTGTTATTGTTCAGATCGTGTGTAGGTAACCATACTGTTGCATTATCACGGGTATTGCCTCGCTATCACTTCTAGGAAATGCGATCTCGCAGCAGACGTCCTGGTCCTCTGGCTCTTAGAATCTTTCTTCCCCCTCTTCAGCAATGTTCCCTGAGCTGCAGTGTGGGAGCTGAGTTGAGAGAGTGGCACTCATATCTGGGTGATAACAATAGCTATCTAACTAGACTTAAGGCCAGTTCCACAGGAGGACAGTCACAGCCGGTACTAGAAAACTAGATAGCTAACTGGGGCTAGTGATGCCATGGATCTTAAAAGACTATGATTGCTACTCTACTAGGCTAGCATGATTCTCAACTGAATCCTAAAACTTGCCCTTATGTCCACAGGGAAATATAGCTCTCCCCTCACGTCATAGAAATTCTTCTTTGCAGAAAACCACAAGTGGTCGTAATGCAGAGTTCATCTAATCATGGGGGGCTCAGCTCTGTAGGGGGTTGAAGAAGCTCTAGTTGAGTGAAGTCCTTGAATGAATGTGTAGTGTTGATAACATGGTACGTGGTCAACATGGTACATGTATTGTTGATACTTGATACATGGTCATATTGAGGACTTCAAGGCCTTGGAATCATGGGAAATTAACAAAGCTGTTTCCCATATGTATTAGGCTTGGTAAGGCAAAGCCTTTCTCTGTCCAAGCATGAATGTTTATGGATGACTGATCAGTCTGTACAGAACTGGCAACTACATCCTCCTCCTCCAGGATGTTTATTGCCTGAGACTGCTCACCTACAGAGACCTCCTACCCAGACTCCTATACTCCTCTGGGCTGTACGTATTAAATACACTGATGTTCCCAGTTGCTGGTGGGAGCAGGTACATTCCATTAGAGCACACCCCACCTCATTCCAGCCCTTTGTTTACTGGTCTGACCTGTCTTCATTCCTTAGCTGCCCCTAGTCAGAGCTCCAGGATCCAAGCCATTCCAGGGCAAAGTCTCAATGTAGACACCTACAAGATAACTCTTCAGTCTTTTAAGTTGCATATTGGGTGAGAAATACTGTCACAGAACACCTTCCCATCTCCACATGCTCCCAATTTATCAAATGGTTGAGTGCTAATGCAGTCGGGGACTCTCTGGGGTTTTCCTTTTTATCCCAGTTAGTTTACCACAAAGTTGGGATTTCAATATATATACAATATATATATATATATATATGTATGTATATATGTATATATTTCAAATTGTCTTCTGGAGGGTGGTTTCAATATATATATATATTCATATATATTATTTTTGCAGTTGACTATATATAAAAATGCAAAAAATAATAAAATAAAAAACTGAGTGAACCCATTTCCTTCCACCAATAGTCTAACCTTGTTATTGCTTTTATATTATTATATTACTTGGAGGTAATATTTCTGAGAAATGTGCTGATTTTATTTGGGATTTTGATTTTATATGTCTGGACGGACTGAGCTTTTACAACCTGCTGGTTCACTGGCCATCTCCTTTGTGGGGAACTGTCTTCACGCGCGGTTCCACTTGCTCCTTCTGCTTACTTTAGGAATTTGTTATTCCTTAACCAGCAGATCACTAACTGTCTCTAGGTAGTGATTGTGGTCAGACTGAATTACTCTCTACATGACAGAGAAAGTCAACTTGGGCATTGATGACAACCATCCAAGCAGATCATGGCTGGATCGCTCCCAGCATTCTAGCACAGCACAGATATCTCCGTTGCCAACCATAGCCGTCCAGAAGTGTAAGCAATTCAGTCCCAAGGGCAATCAGGTTGCTGTTGTGAAAGTTCCCAGGAAGTCAGATCATGTCTGACCTGTGTCACAAGCAGGGTGGGCTTCATGCAGTGTGGTGTGGCGGAGACAGAATGGATTTAGAGTCAGCCTAATTGGTCATGCATTTCAGCTCCTTCTCAGACAGTCATATAACCTTAGGGCTTTATTTCCTCTTAATCTTAATTTCCTTGTCTCTAAAATAGCATTTATAAAGGCTTTACAGGATCAAGTGAGATGAAACATAGATACAAACACCTGGACCACTGTAGACTCTTAGTTTACACTTAAATAAACGAGTCAGCACCATTAGATAAGTTAGCACCATTGGTTTTAAACACCAATAAATGTCAAGTAATCATTTAGAAATCACCAGTAGTAGTTTTCAATTCTTGCCTTTTGGCTACTCAACTACAGAGTTCCATGGAATTGAAGCTGTTCTTAAGTAAGTAAGTAAATACATATGGATTGTTTTTCTATAAACCCAGGTTGAGACGAGGCTAATAGTAAAGTGCCCTTCACAGGTATGCAGATGTGTTAGCCAGCAACTTCAACCACATCTGTTCATGGAGCAGAGGAAGGAGACCATCTTGGCGGGGCCAGAGCAGGGGATAGGCATTGAAAAGGACAGCAGGGAGATGCATGGGTGTGGTTCTGTTGCCCCTGGATAAGGGAGCAGGAAGGCATGTCCTGGAGAGAAGATGAGCAGAGGGAAACAAATGGCGGGGTAAATCTTGGCCAGCTTGGAGAGCAGTCTGAACTCCTTCTGCAAGAAGCCACGAGTATGTCAAGGTTTTAGACAAAATAGAATTCAAGATAAGAATTTTCTTTTCTACTAGGCCAACTGGCCGAGCTGTAGCAGTTCAGCTATAAAGTCTGATAAATCATTCCATGCAGATCTTCACAGATAATGAAAATCAGGCCAGCTGAGGACAAATGAAATAAAAGATTGTAGGCATTTAGCTCACCAGTGAATGCTGAGTTTCGCTGAAATTGCTAGGTATATAATCATCATTTGCTTGCTGTGTTCGTTCTATAGACACTGGCAAAGGGGCAGAGGTCCCTGTATTAAGCTGCATTTCAAAGAATTCTAGAAGGTAACAAGAAAATGTAAAAATTATTTAGCTAATTGCCATCTCCCAGAGGATGTTACAATTTCTAAGGGAAGTTGCTATAGGGTCTCTCCAAAGATCCTTGGATTATACTTTTAGAATAGCATTCTTTCTTCTCTAACAGGTATTAGACATTCTGAATCCATTTGGGGCAGTGCCCATGCTGTGTAGCTTTTACTGAGCGATAGCTGCTTTGTGCTTTCACTGTCCCAAAGACTTTACTAGCTTTCACTGTTTAAACCTCCATGTGATACTACATATAGTCCTGGCTGGATATAGTAATGCACTCCTATGATCTGGATACTCAGGCTGAGGCAGGAGGACCACAAGTTCCAGCACCCCCTGGACAACATAGAGAGGCCCCGTCTCAAAAAAACAGAACAAACAGAAAACGTTACCCAGTCCTTGCCATCAGCACTTTTCTATCTTTAGCCTTGTTTTAGCAATGAAACAAGTAAGGGCTTTGGAAGTTAGGCATCTTCTCCAAGGTTATATAACTAGGAAGCAGGAGAGTGAATTTGAATCCAGTGGTCAGTTCTCATAGTCTGAGCTCTTTGCCTGAATCATCTTGTGTTGAGCTCTTATCCTTAGAGTTCATCCAGGTCTCCATTAGATCTCCAGATATATGTGTGATTGCCCATACAGAACAGTGGATCCCTGAAGCTGAGAGAAACGGGGCTGGTATGAAACATCCCCGCAGGGGTATTTTAGATGTCTTCTGGGAATATGGATCTACCCCACCATGAAATTATTAATGCAAATCTAGGAATACAGGCAATGTTGGGAAAAAAGTCTAATCTTTTAATAATACCCAAATGGCTAAAAATACAGTTATTCTTCAGATATGAAAGAACTCTGTGAGGACAAAATTACTTATGTGAGCAACATAAGATGATCTGGCAGCTTGGCTGCTGTGGAGTACTAGTTGGAGATGAGTTACATTCATTTATGCTGTGGAATATGTGTTTAATGATGCAAAGCTGTGCTGCATTTCTTTATGTTGCATTTGTTTAACTCTGTGAAGCTGTGTTACTTTGCCTGTCTAAAACACCTGATTGGTCTAATACATTGCTGAACAACTAATAGCAAGGCAGGAGAGGGAAATAAGCATGGTTGGCAGGCCAAGAGAATAAATAGAGAGGGAGGAGAGAGAAAAGGAGAGGGAGAAAAGGACATCAGGCGCCAGCCACCTAGCCAGACAGCCAGACAGCCAGACAGCCAGACAGCCAGACAGCCATCCAGTCACCCAGCCACACAGCTACCCAGCCACATAGCCACCCAGCCACACAGCTACACAGCCAGCTATGGAGTAAAAAGTAAAGAAAGGTAAATAGAATAAAGAAGCAAAAGATAGATGATATAGTTTAAGTTAAGAAAAGATGGATAGAAATAAGCCAAGCTAAGGCCGGGCATGCATAATCAAAGAATATGTCTCCATGTATATATTTGGGAGCTGGGTGGCAGTGCCCCAAAGAGCAAAAGAATAAAAATAACCAACTACAGTTAACATTTGGGTATAAAAGCAAGTGACGTTGCTTCTTATTTCATTTTGCCCTTCTCAGTAGAAATCCATGCCTTGGGGAATCATGAGACTTGTCTTTCATTCTCAAGTGGCATCTCCAGAATTCACTCACTATAAACGTTCCTCCATCTGTCCCATTCTCCCTCCTGACAGTAACTGATTATTGTACATCAAAGGTTTCTCTGGCTAGAGTTTTGAAGACGATCCCATCCATGGAAGTTACAACGCATGAGAACAAAGACCAATCCAACAGCATTTCTTACGTAGTTCCAAATACACTGCTAACAATGTCCTTGGGTCAGTTTGTGGCTAACACTATCCCTGGGATGGGAGGTGGGGCAGAGGAGCACAGAGTATTAATTCTCCCCCGAGAAGGAAAAAGCATCATCTTCACAGATGAAAGGTTGGACATGGTCATTTCCTCACTACGCTTCAGGTACTATGAATATCTGAAGAAAGATATAGGATACTGTTTTCTGTGGTTAATCTTGCTTTGTTTTGAGCTAGCATTTCATGTAGCTCAAGCTGGTCTCAAATTTGCTATGTAGCTGAGGATGACTTTAAATTTCCGACACTCTTACCTCTACATCTCTAGTGCTAGGATTATAGGTGTGAGCTACCACACTCTGCTTTCTATCTTTAAGATTACCAAGTACACTTTAATTTTTATTAAATTATAGTGTAGAGTTCTATATACACCACCTAATACGTAGCAGGTCAATGTAACACAAGTATTTAGATATAGTTGGAAGCTCGTATCACATAATCTACACTTAATTTTGAAGTTACCATTTTCTTTTTAAAAACAACAAATCATGATAACTTTTTAATAAATTATTAATCATGTAATTTTCCTCACTAAATATCATATTGTACAATTAAAATTTCTACATTTAAATACTTTTTCTCAAGAAAGCTTTCATTGTTCTTACTGAAAGTCTATGAATTGACTTCTGATCTTTTATTTTAAATGAGAGGTCAGTCATGGCAAATCTAATGCATGTATTAGTTACTTTTCTGAGATAAAATACTACAACTAAAAAGCCACCTTTTTATTTTGACTATGGTTCCTGAGGCCAAGTCCATAATGGCTGGGGACACATGGCTGCAGGTAACCAGAAAAGGAAGCTGAGAACTCATATCTCTAGTCACATGCAGGAAGTAGGAAGAGCAAACTGGAAGGGCAGGAAGGAAGGCTATGAACACCAGATGCCCAACCCCAGTGATGTACACCCTTTAAGAGAACTCCACCTCCTAAAGGTCCCACAACCTCTGCAAAGGGCATCATCAACCAGAGGCCGAGTGTTCAAACAGGCCTGTAGGAGACATTTCTCATTCAAACGACCACAATGAATAAGAATTGTGTGTTGTAGCAGCCACTCGTGAGCATGCTAGGCAATGTGTGGACAAGGCGTGACTTCTGCACAATTGTACTTTTTGTTAAAAGACAGTGTGGAGACGTCTTCCTGCCCTACTGACAATTAACATAGAGCTTGTTTACCTGTGTATCGCCCAAACTCCAGGAATCCAAGCACACACAAAACACTCTGGTATGGCAACGAGCCTGCTTAATTCCTTTCTGGTGCTAAAGTTGAACCCTTCTATCACATTTCAGCGTATCACCACTTGGCTTCTGGTGAAGGAGGCGTTAATTGGGCTTAGTTTATCATTCAAACTGATCATTTATGTTGTTCAGCTTCGGGAAGTCTTTTGTTTGGCCTTAATTAGCCAAACCTGGATTTTCCGAAGAGTGATCACGCTTCTCGTGATTCCGTATGTTTCTTTCCTCCACCCAACATTGGGCAGATAGCCTCCTGCTCAGTGAAGACACTCCATAGAAGATACTCTTATGGCTATGTTTGGAAGCAAATCTTCTCTCTGGATTGCCTTCAGACACCAAGCGCCTCCTCTCCCAGGGAGGCTTTGACAGCACTTTTTTTTTTTTCTAGACAAATAGAGAAGGGAGGAATAGAGACCTGGAGACTCCCTTTAAAGATTCCAGAACACTTTTCTCCTGATAATCTTTTTTCCAGATGAAGGAAAAAAAAAAAAACTAAATGTGATCACAGAGACAAGGAAAACTGAAATAGATTTCCAAATCATGTTAGAACATGTCACATTATGTTGCTTTCTTTTCAAATTATATTGATACACATTTAAAATAAATACAGAGACAGAAATATCCCAATGGGGTGTTTCTCTGTTGTTACAGGAACAACCTTTCCACGATATGGTTCTCTATCTATCTTTTTTTTCTATTTTCTTCTCTGAAGAATAAACATTAAAAAGAAAAACAAGCAATTTTCAAACAATGGAACGTGACTGACAAACATTTTTGGAAATGATAGCAACACAAAATCCACCTTGAGTTGCTCACATTGAACATCGTAGGAACACTCGACATCTGTTTTCCTTAGTTTTGCTGTTCGTCCCGCCACGATTTATCTGCTCCTCTACGTCAAATGAGCACAGATAAGGTTTTAGGTGGGGAAATCTTTCTATATTCATAGAATTGGATCCCTGAAAAAAATCTAACTAGGGAAACTGTTGCCATTTCATTTTGTAGGAAACTACCAGAGATTAGAAGTCAGTAAAACACACGTTTAGAAACCTTACCAAATGGAAATTCTGAAAGACTTAAAAATCCCTATATTGCATATTTTTATATAACAAATTGCTCCCAAACAACAGATATTTATTATTTCACTTTCTACGGGCTTAGACTCAACAAGACCTTAGCCCTGTGTTCTTGGAGGTCATCTACCACGGTCTAGGCTGGGTCGCAGAGACTGCTGTAGTCCAGGCTTGCCCAGAGGCTGCTGTAGTCCAGGCTGCCCAGCGGCTGCTGTAGTCCAGGCCTGCCCAGAAGCTGCCGTAGTCCAGGCTGCCCAGAGGCTACCTTGCAGCTTGAGTATTTGTTTTCAAGCCTCTCCACACAGCCCGTGCTCAGGAGGCTTCTGTAGTTTTCCCAAAGGCTTCTGAGGCTGCTCACTTGGTAGCTGTTCTGACAAGAACACAGAATCTGAGGAAGAGAGAAGTTGTGGCCTCCTGACTCTGTGGTATCTTAGGACTTACTCACTTTCCCATTTTTTCTGAATGAGAAGCAAGTTATGGAAGGGGAGGCGCATTTGGGTCTCTCTTTTTGAAAGAAGGAATATCAAGGAGTTGGTGCACATAATTTAGAACTGTGGTAATTTCTGGCATGAGTTAGATTTGCTGCATTTAAGCTCACGGGCCCTTCTCTCATCTCCCCACGTTAATCTAGAAACCTTTTGAGCCCTGAAACATTTTAAAGCAAATCTGCCTCTAAGAGTTATTTTTATTTATTTTTCCCTTTATTGAAAATAAGTTTTTTCTTATATAGTATATCCTGATTAGTTTCCCCTCCCTCTACTCCTCTTAGTTTCTCCCCACCTCCCTTCCCATCTGGGTCTACCCCCTTTCTGTCTCATTAGAAAATGAATGCAGCCTCCAGGTTTTGAGACAGGAAAATTTATCTCCGGATAGTTTTAAAATTAGTCCTTTTGTGTTCGTAGGGTTTATTCGCAGAGCATCATGTAACTGCCAGAGATTCCAGTATATTCAGTACAAGATGTATATTTGAGGGCAAGATATGAACTGCTACCACCTAACCTCACCCCGAGTTGATGCAAGAACCCTGTCTACCCTACCTATCTGGGAGAACCTTGATGATCAAGAAGGGGCTAAGTCATCGTTGCCATGTTCTTGTAGTTGCAGCAGTTAAAATGATCATCAAGTTATTTAGGGAAACGAACTAAACATTTTGCTAGAGAAATAGAAAATCACATTATATTAATACCATGACTAGCTGAGTTAAAATTGAAGACTTGTATTTTGCTTTTCTTTTCTGTTTAGTGCTATTTTGTAAAAGCCTTCCTGTATCTTCAGGCTTCATTTTTATCACTTTAATGGCTCCATAATGGTTCTCCAGGAAGATATACCGTGGATTATATAACATTATTTAATGTTAGCTATTTGTATTGTTTCTGACTTTTCTCTCCACTTTCACGAGTAATGTTGCTATAAACATCTCGGTACAGATAGTTTTCTTTTTCCAGTATTTCAATCTTTTCCTTGGGGTAAAGTTTTCAAAATTAGATTATGTAATCAAAAATGTGCTCTGCTTCTTCTTTTTTTAAAAAAAAACAAGCAAGCAAACAAACAAACAAGCCTTTTTACTATTGAAAATTTCAGATATATACAAAAATAGAATAGCATAGCAAACTCAGTATGCCTATCCTCCTATCTTCAAAATTATCAACTCACTGACGTTAAAGTGTTTGATCCACTTGGACTTGAGTTTTGTGCAAGGTGATAAATACGAATCTATTTGCATTCTTCTACATGCCAGCATCCAGTTTGACTAGCACCATTTGTTAAAGATGCTTTCCTCTTTCCAGGGTGTATTTCTAACTTCTTTATCAAAATTAAGGTGTCTATAGGTGTATGGATTTAGGTATGGATTTAGGTCTGGGTCTTCCATCAATTCCATTGATCAACATATCTGTGTTTTTGTTAATACCATGGGGTTTTCTTACTATAGGTCTATAGTGCAGCTTGAAATCAGAGATGGCAAGGTAATACTTCTGGAAGTTCTTACATTGTTCAGGATTGTTTTAGCTTTCCTGGGTTCTTTGTTTTTCCAATTGAAATTGAGCATTACTCTTTTGAGGTCTATAACTGTGTTGAAATTTTGATGGCCACCAACCCATTCACAAAAATATATGACTCATTGTTATAACCTGCTGACCTGGTCTGTCACCTGGGTACCCTGGCCCTTTGAGAGGCAAGCATCAGGCACTCCCAAGCTCCCCCTTGGATTTCCTGCCTCCTCTCCAACCTGTTCTCTCTTTCTGTCTCTCTTCTGAAGAGGTAACTACTGCCTCTTTCTCTCCCTTCGCCCCTTCTCCTCTCTTCTCTCCCTTCTCCCCTCCCCCTTCTCTCTTCCCTTCCTATCCATAACGCACTAAATAAACTTTATGCCCAAACTCTGCATCACATATCTGTCTGTCTTCCACTGAAGCTTCAGACCATCCACCAGGGACCTCCTGAGGGTTTGGGTGACTGATCCACTGCCACCCCTCATGGGACCATCCTCAGGTCACTCACATGTCTTTATAAATGATAACACCCACAACCTGTCCTGTCTGAAGATGTGCCAGGACAATAGTGACTTGGAGCTTGTGAGAGTGGCCCACTAAGGGTTGATCCCAGAGGGAACCCATATCTGCCACTGCCTAGATGGCTGGAATCTAGAAACTGGCTGTCTCAAGAGATCTAAGATAGAGCCAAATATGACTGAAAAAAAGTCAATAAAATGATTCCTAATGACATTCTGCTATACTTATAGGATCAGTGCCTAGGCTTCCTCTAGCAGATGATGGAAGCAGATAGAGTTAGGTAGAGCTCAGGGAACCCTGCAGAAGAAAGGGAAGAAAGATTATAGGAACCAGAGGGGTCAAAGACACAGGGCAACATAGCTCACAGAATCAGGGTTCATAGAGGCTCACAGAAAACTGAAGGAGCAATCATGGCGCCTGCTTGGGTGCGCAGTAGGACCTTGCACTGTGGTTGCTTAGCTTGAAGATTTTGTTGGACTCCTAACAATGGGAGCAAGGGTGTCTTTGACTCTTTTGCCTGCTCTTGGGACCTTTTTCCTCCTACTGGGTTGCCTTGTGCAGCCTCAAGACGAGAGCTTGTTTCTGGTCTCATTGCATCTTATGTTGTTCGTGGTTGGTACTACTGGGAGACCTGCTCTTTTCTGAAGGGAAACAGGGGAGCAGTGGATCTAGGTAAGAGGGGAGGTGGGGGCAGCTGGGAGGCTGAAATCAGGATGCATTGTATGAGAGAAGAATAAATTTTAAAAATTACCAACCCATGACTGTTCCTGTTAATTTGCAACTCTGTAGACTTTTGACTAAACTTATCTTCCAAACTGGATTATGTTGAAGGAAATCTCAGACATCTGTAACCTCAGATATGTTAAGTTTGGGGGTCAGTACTGCATATTTCATTGACCTGCCGAAATTCAAATAAATTTTTAATCTTGAGACTGAACGTGATGTGACTGCTCAAAGAATGAAACAACAAAAAAGTGTACTTTTTCAAAATGAAGAAGTCTACTCTGCGATAGGTACTCTTAAGATGTCAAAGCTGAAGATAAAAAACGTCATACTAGGAGAAGTATGCAGACATCTCTGTTGTTTGTAAATTTGTACATTGTATAAGAGTTCCTAAGCTCAAAAAAACCCCATAACAAACCAATTTCTTGAATTTAATTAGAAAATGAGACAATGATAGGCTGTGAAGACAGACATAAGCCTGCAGAAAGATGTTCAAACTCCTTGTCATCACGGATCAAGCGGTATGTGGTGGTTTGAAAGAAAATGGCCTTCAAAGAGAACGGCACTATTAGGAGGTGAGGCATTGCTGGAGGAAGTATGTCACTGTGGGGGTGGGACTGTCCAGAAAAGAGCTGTGATGCTTTGGCACTGGAAGGTGAGTCTCAACACAGCTCCGGTTGGCGCTAAGGCAGGAGGCTGACACTGATTAAGCACATTGGGTCTGACACGTATCTTATGTAAACATGGTAATCCTGCATGGCCTCTCTCCTGGGTTACTCTTTTGTAGCCCCATCTTCTGGCTTCTCCTGGATCATCACGCATGTGCCGCAGGCTGGATCGACCCACTCTCCTCTACGCTTCTGTGGCTTCTCCGAGGAAATTTTTTTGGTGGTTTTATTTCCATCACTATGCCGATAGCCTCACATTTACATTTTTTTTTTTTGCTTCCCTGATCATTTATATTCCAAAGCTATAAATTTTCATCAGAATGTTTTTTTTTTTTTTGAGACAGGGTTTCTCTGTGGTTTTGGAGCCTGTCCTGGAACTAGCTGTTGTAGACCAGGCTGGTCTCGAACTCACAAAGATTCGCCTGCCTCTGCCTCCCCAGTGCTAGGATTAAAGGCGTGCGCCACCACCGCCCGGCTCTACCAGCATCTTAAACGCCCTTGTTCGAAGCAGAGACCGTTGTCTTTTCATGTCTGTTCCCTTCTTACACGCACTATGTTTGCTGGACACATTTTACTCTATCCAAGGCAGCTAGGATGCTTCCCTGCCACCACCACTGGTCCTGAAATCCTTTCCATCTTCTTCAGTGAAGCTCTTGTACCTGCCACGGTTGTCTACCTCTTGTCGCACCTCATATCTCAAGCTGCTATCATTATCTGGTCTGTTTCAGCAGTCTTTCCCTCTGACCCCCCAGGCACACACCCCCTTCCTGCCTTCCCCGATTACTCCCCATCCGCTCTCCCGTACGTTTTCTATAGCACACATCTGTTCATAGTAGCCTCCTGTTGAAAGTGCGGCTGTGGCTCTTCAGTGCTGACAGCAGTCCTCCACCATCTATCGATCTTTGGCTTTGCGTCTTCCCTGCACTAGAAAGAAAGCACCTTTCTTCACCTGCTTCCATAAACAAGCCATTACTCCGGGGCAGAGCTCCCATGGCTTTCACTTTTCCTGCAAGTTTCTCCGCTTATAATATACTTCCCTTCTATCCTGGCCTCTCCGGCTGCAGAATTCTATTATTCTTCAAAACTCAGACGGCCATGCCTGCAGCGATCCTTTGTGAGCCCTCCCCATTTCCCGCCTATACTCTGCCTTCCTATCACTCCTACCCCATTTAATCCTCCTAGCATCCACATTTAAGATAAATTTGTGATGTTTGCCTTTGGGGGTCTGGGTTTCCTCATCTAGGATGATTGCTTCTAGACACTCTGCTCTGAAACGGACTCATGTACAATGCTATGGAAGAGATCCGCAGAGGAGAAGCATAGTTTTGGAAGTGAGCCTAAGTTGGGAGTTCCAGTTTTGTTCCTTGCTAAGCAGATGACTTGGGGTGAATTCTATAACTCTTTGGCCTCAATTTGTTTAGTAGACCATACAGACCTCATCAAATACCCATCCCATGCTGGTGTGGCACCAGGCCTTGTATAGATGGGAACATAATATCTTCCTAAAATGGCTGTTTCCAAAGTTTGCGTATGTAGACGGACAGTAGATGCTGCAACACAGGTGGCAGCTGACACGCAAGGGGTACGATACTTTTTAAGGACTGAAAAATAACCATTTACAAAGAGAGAATAATCTGAATTCTACTTCAAGTTTATCAATTCTTATAAATTTGAAGTATTAAAGTGAAGACCATCAAAGAACACAGAAATTGTGCTCGCAAATCCTGAAATGAACTACATTTAGCATTTTGAAGAATTTCAACTCCATTTGGCTGGGAGTTGAGAAAAAAGAAGGTGTAAATAAGTGTTAGGACCCATAAACTTATTGCCTTGTAAGTGCATTTATGTAGTCTGTTACAATGAGAAAGTGGAACTCAAGAGAAAAGACTCACTGGTTGGAGAGCCCCACTGCACTTCTTCCTTGTTGGAACACTTTGCTTTAGTATCATGATTTATTGGCTATAATCATTTATGTTGACTTGTTTAGTGTTAATTTTTCTTTCTCACATGGAGAAAATAGTACACTCTTCCAATCTCATTTGACCCTCTCTCTCTCCCCCCAAAATTAAGGTTAGGGAGTTTTAAGTTACTTTCAAATGTCTCATTCAAAGGAGGGGCTGAAGCTTCCCTACATAAAGTCAATGCATAGATTGATCGTTGATGAGAAGTGGCACTGGTGACTGAAATCCCATGATTCTCTTTCAACAGGGACTTGGTATATCTGCCTCTGTCCCCTCTCAACACACGCACATGCACACACACATACACATGCGCATGCATGCATGCACACACACACACTTATGCCAAATTTTTAATAACTCACTACCACGTCCCATTTCCCTCCTTTGCTTGGATTTCATTTATATGGGTAGAGCTTAATTGCACAGTCTTTAAGAGCTGTTGCTACTAACTCTATTGCTGAAATGACCTAACATTGCACAGCCGGGATCTAAAACCTCCAGTTTGTCTGTCTTAAGCCACATGTTAAAATGTTGCATTAATTCTTATCACAACAGTGCTGCTACACAATACAAAAAACACTTTTTAAACTGTGCTGATAATGAAGGCGATAGCAAGAATACAATACTCTTAACCTGGCAATTCATCACCCCAAAACCAATTTTCCCAGATGATACACTGCCAAGCTTCTTGCTGCTGCATGTGCATAAAGAATAGGTTGCATATTGTTCTGGAATTACAGTCTGGTCTTACTAAACAATAAGAAGACAGATGTACAAATAGTCTTTGGATTGAGCATAATTATTTAAATTATTTAAGATAGCCTCAGATAGCTTCTCTCAAAGCTTATCTAGTTTTTTTTTTTAAAGAAGTTTTGAGGCTTCTGTCCCTCTTCAGACTCTTCCTGTCAAAGATTGGTTTGAATGAATCCAGGATTTGGGCTCTGTCATTTCTTGCGTGCTGGTTAGCATGTAGAGCGCCTTCTCAGTAGTGTTCAAGGTTGCAAACCAACCTCCTTAAAATCCTCGCATCCGCCTTTCTCTGAGATGGTGCAGAAGGGCAGACAGACGGGAAGAACAGCTGCAATTGTGCAGAAGGTGAGAGTAGCAACCCCTCGCACAGTGCCTACAGGGAGAGGCAGGATGCATGTCAGGTCTTCCTGAGTAATGACTGGGTTTTCATACATAGCATTAAGTAATGGTCATCAAGGAAATAAATCTGGGTTTGATGTTTTCTCTTCCCCCAAACATAAAAGCTGCAAGCAGCCACAGCCGCTTGAAAATGGAATGGCCTTCTGTGACCCTCAGAATGGAATTTAAGAGTTCTCTGCTGCAGATTCATTCCCATTCCCATGGAAACAGTCACTGGGAGTGATTCTGCTGTCATTATTTCCAAGCACTGACCCTGGCTCTTATGAACTAGTGGTGACCAAGTCCTTGGATATCTGAGAGGAATGAGCATTGGCCTTGTAGAATGAACTCACAGAATTGCCCTCTGACATGGGCAAAGTCCCAAGATAATCTCAAGAAATCTGTATATGTATACACACATTACATACATACATACACATATGTATATACAAAGCACATATATGCATGTATATTTATGTATATACATATGAGTATATATAATTAGAAAATATATTTATAATTTGAAAACATTAATATTTATATTAAGATGTATCTTAATATATATAGAAAGATGTGTATCTTAATATTTTTCTAATTCTAAAGTTATGTTGAATAGAAAATAACTGAAGAATGAACAAGAAACTGCTTTGCTTGTTTTCATCAGATAATTTTTGTGTGTAACCAAGGTTGTCCTGGAACTTGTCATCCTCCTGCATCAGCATGCCCAGTGATAGGACTATAGGCAAGCACCACCACATCCAGCTTTAAAAAAAAAATTTGTATTAGTTTTTATTACAGAAAAACTGGAAGAGAAGAAAAGTTGAGAGTGTGTTGTAATGACTCACTAAGTCCCCACTGCCCCAACATAATCCTTATTAATTCATGGTCATCTGTATGTTAACTATACTCCCAACACCTGTTTGGCCATTTAAAAGCAAATTTCATACATCATATAATTTAATTCACAAATATTTAGTACTTACCATTTAACTAGAAGAGTACTTTGGAAGCTATTCGTAAGACGCTTTTGTTGGTCCTTTTAATAAAACCAGCTGTAGCGTAGTTAGCTGCGGCTTGACCAATGGCACGATCTGGTATCTCTCTTCACAGTGAAGGCATTGATGTTAGGTCTGGTGCTGTCTGCCCTTGAGTTATTTGTTGTCCTTCAGCAAGCCCTCTCCACTGACTAGAAACCGCATCGTAAGCTCTACTAGTTTCTATAGTGCTGGCCATCAGGTTAGATTTTCGTGTCGTCTCAAGGACTGAAGCTCAATAAGATGCTGTAAAATTTAAGCATTTTTTAAATAATTGATTTTTTTTTCTTGTCATAGTCCAGGCAAGGGCCTGAGTAATACTTGACTGATAATTTCTTGTCCATTTCTATAATTTTGTTTTGAGTGGAAAAGCTTAATGATTATACTTGTTTATCAGGATATCATTTATTGAATTAAAATCAACACGGACATTCTCCATATATTTTTATATACATTGAAGAAGAAAATATTAAAAGAGGTTTGTGAGCAGTTGCCTGTGTAAAGAATGTGCTCAGCATCAGTTCCTCCAGATCTGGAGTTAGAGGTGTCTGTGAGTCATCTAATATGATTCTGGGAACTGAACTCAGGTTCCCTGCAAGAACATTAAGTTTTCTTAATTCTGGACCATCTCTCCAGTCTTCCGATGTTTTCTTTTCCCAAATCTTATGATGCCATAGTATAGTGTTTTTATTAAAGGAGGGGCATCTTATGTTCTACTACTTTGTTTGAGGAATTTTTAATGGGAGATAGAAGATGGCTTGGTGGATAAAACATTTGCCCCACTATTGTGAGGTCAAGACTCAGGTTAAAGCTGGACAGATGTGGCACCCTACCTGCTGTGGTCCCAGAACTCAGGAGGCAGAGAAAGGGACTGCCTGGGGCCAGTTGGCTAGCTACTCTATGAACTGATGAACTCTGAGTTAGTGGGAGACCCTGCCTCAATAGGAAGGATGGAGAACGATCAAGGAAGATACCTGATGTCAGCTCCCAGGCTCCACACACACAAGCACACAAGCTTGTTGGTACCTCTGCATAAAACTTGTGTGCCCACCCACATAGACACATATATAATAGACGGTGTTTTATTTGTATATCAATAAATGAGACTGATTTGTCGTTTTGTAATACTATTAAGTTTTAACATCAGCACTGTGATACGTTCCTTTGGGCATCTTGATTGGATTTGCGTCATATTTACAAGTTATTTTAGGAAATTTCCATGTGTTTGGCATCCAGCATAGTGGTCCTGGAATACGTTGCCTATGTGTTCACATTTATGATGCCATCGTGGTGACATTGTCTAGAATTTTAGCAATGAATTCCCTTTTCTGCTGATTTAAAGAATAAATAGGAAAAACAAAGTCTAAGTATCCAGTCAGGTTTTATTGTTGAAACACACACAACACACACAGACACACACAAACACACCAACATATACAAAGAGGCAGATTCCCCAAGAAGGAAAGAGGACCCAGGCCTGGTGTCTGTGTCTGCTAACAGAGCTAGGGAATGTTCTATGTTTGGGAATGAGATGAGTTCCCTTTCTCTCACAGAACTGGCTGATTTGAATTATTCCAGGGGATTGGCTAATCCAGATAAAGAAAGGGACACTGGTTCCCAGCACAGGAGCCATGCACATCCTCCTGGGAAGTTTAAAAGTCACAAGAAAACAGGATGAAAACATTTACCAAGCCTTTGTCTTGGAACCAGGAAGTTAGTCAAATGAAGTGTTTAAGTGAAAACTTTGTTAATCTACCCAAAGCCTCTTTTTCCTACCTGCCTGCCAGCCGGGGATCTGACTCACTCCTAATCCCCCATTTTAATACTGGACAAATCGATATAAACCTTGTTGGATCCCAGAGCAGAGAGTGGAGAGGAGCCAACCGCTGGGGAAGGGAGGTGGGAGATGGGTGGTGGGAGGAAGTTTTAAAGAGAAGTTGCACAGTCAAGTGTCCTGTGGGCTGATCAGCCGAGCTTCAGGGACAGAATGGATGGGAGGAAGAGTGGATGAGGAAGAACTGGCCCCCATACAACTGGACAAAGAAGATGACACCAGGGACCCGGCATTGAGAGGATGCTAATGGCATTAGGGTGCATGGTGGGCCTGGGGGCAGTGTGCAGCATGCTCTCAGGACATGGGGAACCACTGCCAAGCTCCTGTCCCCTTTGCTGAGATGGTGAGTATTGAGAAAAGGGCCCACTCTGAGGCAAAGAGCATGCCCTGCATTTTGGACAGGTTCTGTTAGCACAGTCTGTACGTATTGATCAAATACTCACCCAGAAAACAGATTGAGAGAGTTCAGCTGGAGAAATTAGGGAAGCGTGGAAAATTTACAACTAAAAGGAAAAGCAATGAAGATGGGTACAGCTAGCAGCTGCAGAGTGTAGGAACTAACTACAGTGCCTCTGAAGCACAGCTCAGATCGTTAGAATCCAGAGATGGGAAAGGGGCCCCACCCAGCTTTGAGTCTGACTTGTTTGGGTCTTTAGAATCTAGAGGTGGAAAGGGGGCCCCAGGGAGCTAGGAGTCTGGCCTCCAGGCCTCTGGGGAGTCCAGGCTTCTGCTGGAATCTCAGAAGGGGAAGGGAGTGGAGATGTCTTTGCCAGAGTATGAAAGCTGGAAATTAAAAGCAATTGCGGCAGGAGGTGTGAGGTTAGAAGGCAGGCTGCGGGCAACTGGATTTTGGAATCTACAGTCCAGGGGAACTGTCTTACTTAGAGACATACATACTGATACAGTTAATGTTCTCATAGAACATAGTGTAAACCACCCGGGTAATCTAAAATGCTATTAGCCATATATAAAAGAAACTGGGAAGTTATTTAAAATGTTATATTTACTGCTGAGTAGTACTCTCACACGGGGATGTTCTATTGGGAACCCACCAAGGCCAGCTGGCCTGGGTCTGAAAAAGCATGGGATAAAACCTGACTTGCTGAACATAGTGGACAATGAGGACTACTGAGAACTCAAGAACAATGGCAATGGGTTTTTGATCCTCCTGCACGTACTGGCTTTGGGGGAGCCTAGGCAGTTTGGATGCTCACCTTACTAGACCTGGATGGAGGTGGGTGGTCCTTGGACTTCCCACAGGTCAGGGAACCCTGATTGCTCTTCGAGCTGATGAGGGAGGGGGACTTAATTGGGGGAGGGGGAGGGAAATGGGAGGCAGTGGCAGGGAGGAGGCAGAAATCTTTAATAAATAAATTAATTAATTAAAAATGTTATATTTAATAAATGTATAACCAAATGGCAAAATCTTAACACAACCAGCATAAAAAAAACATAGGATGTGCATTTATTTAACTATATTTTTGAAACAGGATCTACTAAGTAGCTGAGACTGACCTGGAATTTATTGCATAGCCCAGACTGGCTTTGAACTTGTGACCTTCCTGCTTTAACATGAGTGCTGAGATTGCAGGAGTATGCCACAATGCCTGGCAGCCTCCTCTCTCCCCCCTTTGCAATATTTTTTTTTCTTCTTACACTTGGTTCATCCTTGCTTTCATTGCTATGATTAAACACTAACTAAAATCAACTGAGACAAAGGAGATATTTTTAGCTTATTGGTTATAGTCCATTATTGAGGGAAGCCAAGACAGAAACTCAAGGTAGGAACTTGGAGCAGAAACTGAATCAGAGACCCTGGAGGAACGCTGCTTACTGGTTCGTTCTCCATGACATGTTCAGTACCTTTCTACCCCTACTTGCCTGGGAATGGCCCCTCCCACCGTGGACTGGGCAATCAAAGATGTGCCTCACAGATGGGATTGAACCTACTGGAATAGTTCCTCAACTGAGAGTCCCTCTTCCCAAACGTGCGTAGGTTTGTGTTAAATTGGCAAAAACTATGATGCAGTCCGACTTCAGCTAACCACCGGAGCACACACTACGATTTTCAAATAAACCCCAACAAAAGGAACTCAAATTGTTGCTTTAAAGGTGTGTAGAAAATTGAACGGAGACACATTACTGTCTGGTTTTGAATCCCTACAGTCTTGAAGAGGCTGTTTGTATTCAAAGGCAGAATTACCTTTCTGATAGCATTTGGACAATTTTTAAGAAGGAAGCCTAGGGAAGGGTACATTAGCGACAAGGCGATATGCTATTCTTCACTAATAGTTGTCTTCATAGCGTGACATTGGGCTTCCTTTACCAGGTATGGTGGCAATCAGAAGAACTGAGAATTTGAGTGTCGGGTTAAAAAGCGAACACTGTCAATATGTGTATCAAAATGACCATGGCACAGCTTCTGTCGGGTTTTCCGCTGTGATCCTGACAGAAGCCCTCAGCTCAGGAGCTTTCATAAAAGCATCTAAAAACTCTTCAGCCAGCTCTAGAAACAAGAGCACAAACAGGTCCCTGTGACACAGGGAAGTGGCACTGATGCTGCCACAGGGGAACACTGAGGTTCTTCTTGATGCCATCAAAGGAATCTGCTCCTATCGAGCCATCACAGCCCATCACCTCTTCTTCTGAGAATATGGAAGGCTATGATGTAGCTGGGGTCTCCACAAGAGACAGGCTCTTCAAATGGATTCTGCAGCTGGATCTGAGCAGGTCTTTGCCAAGACTGAAGTCTGGAGCAGTGGAAATATTGCTAAAGATGTCTCTTCTAGGTGCAGACTGGTGAGTCATGATGCCATCCTAGGGTTCTTCTGTCTGGAAGTTGCAAGTCTAACTACATGGTGTGTTCATGTTCCACATTCACCTAGAAGAAAGAGAAAAGCAAGAGGAAGCAGTGAAGCGAAAAGTAGATAGAACTAGAAGGGAAAGAACAAAAAGGTAGGAACATGGGGAGATTTTGAAGATGATATATTGACAAGATGGGAAAAATAGTTTCTAAAATGGCGGGAAGAGGAAGGACAGGAAGGAACACTGGAATTGTGGTTACAAAGAAGAGAATGGGTGGCAAGCAGGGAGAGTGGACAGCAGCCTGCTACACTGGTGGGGAGTGTGTTGCTGCACTGGTGGAGGGTGGGTTGCCACAGCACTGGGGAGTGGGTTGCTGCAGTGATGGAGGGTGTGTTGCTGCAGTGGTGGAGGGTGGGTTGCTGCAGTGGTGGAGGGTGGGTTGCTGCAGCGGTGGAGGGTGGGTTGCCACAGCACTGGGGAGTGGGTTGCCTCAGTGGGGGAGGGTGTGTTGCTGCAGTGGTGGAGGGTGGGTTGCCGCAGTGGTGGGGGGGGGGTGCGTTGCTGCAGTGATGGAGGATAGGTTGCTGCACCCATGGAGGGTGGGTTGCCGCAGTGGTGGAGGTGGGTTGCTGCACTGGTGGAGAGGTGGATCTAAGCACAACAAAGGCTGTGGAAGGAATGTGGAGACAGAAGACGGGGGGGGGGGCGGTGTTGATGAATCGCTGATAATTTGCATTTCTTTCCTCGCTGGCAATTGCATGCACATGCAAGAGCCATTAATAATAAAGTATAGTGTTTACCTTAATTCACTGGTTGAGCTCTAAGTTTGAACATGATTTTTTTCCCCAATGTTTGGCATATAACTGTGCCCATAAATGATTAATCTCCTATTTCTCGTGCTTGAAAATGTTTCCTATTTTTCAAAAATACTTTTATTTTTATTTTATGGTCATGAGTCTTCTGCCCGAGTGCATGTATGTGCACCACAGGCATGCCTGGTGTTGTAAGAGTCCAGGAGAGGGCATCAGGTCCTCGGAACTGGCATGGTTGTGAGCCATCCAACACGACTTCTAGGCATTGAACCCTGATCTTCAGCAAGAGCAGCAAGTTCTCTTAACTCTTGAGCTAACTTTTGAGCCCATCTCTTTTGTTTTACATTTATATTTTATTTTATTGGACTCAAAGTGTAATTTGGCACAATAACATTCACAGCATATCTTTTTTGTGTTGCTCTTTGCTGTAAAATATTATTTTAAACTGGGCAGTGGTGGTGCACACCTTTAATCCCAGCACTTGGGAGGCAGAGACAAGTGGATCTCTGTGAGTTTGAGGCCAGCCTGGTCTACAGAGAGAGTTCCAGGACAGGCTCCAAAGCTACAGAAGAACCCTGTCTCAAAAAAAAAAAACAAAAAACAAACCAACCAACCAACCAAAAAAGATTATTATTTTAAGATGTGTCACATTTGTTTATGCTGTGGAACATTTGTTTAATGATGCAAAGATGTGCTGCATTCTTTTATGTTGCATTTGTTTAACTCTGTGAAGCTGTGTTACTTTGCCTGTCTAAAACACCGGGTTGGTCTAATAAGGAGCTAAAACGCCAGTGGCCAGGAAGGAGAAAGGATAGGCGGGACTGGCAGGCAGAAAGAATAAATAGAAGGAGAAATCTGGTAAGAAAGGAGATCTAGGAGCAAGAGAAGGAGGAGAGGAGGCTGCTAGGAGCCAGCCACCTAGCCAGCCAGTGGAGTAAGAGTAAAAGTAAGATATACAGAAGTAAGGAAAGGAAAAAGCCAAGAAGCAAAAGGTAGCCCAAATAATTTAACTTAAGAAAACCTGGGCTGGAGAGATGGCTCAGAGGTTAAGAGCACTGACTGCTCTTCCAGAGTTCCTGAGTTCAATTCCCAGCAACCACATGGTGGCTCACAGCCATCTATAATGAGACCTGGCGCCCCCTTCTGGCTTGCAGGCACACGTGGAAGGAATATATTGTACACATAAAATATATAAATAAATATTAAAAAAAAGAAAACCTGGCTAGAAATAACTCAAGCTAAGGTCAGGTGTTCAAAAGAATAAGTCTTCATGTGTGATTTATTTAGTGGGTCCTTCAAAGAGCAAAGAATAACATCCCACAACAGCTCTTACTTTAACAGAGATGTCTGCAATATTTCATCCTGAAATGGAATTTTTTTGTTTGATTTGTTTTTCAAGACAGGGTTTCTCAGTGGAACTCACTCTGTAGACCAGGAAGGCCTTGAACTCACAGAGATCCGCCAGCCTCTGCCTTCTGTGTGCTGGGATTAAAGGTGTGCGCCACCACTACCCGGCCTGGGATATTTTTTCTTTTGATGATTGAATAATGATCAAAATCTTCAACTTTTAGTTTTCTGACCTAAAAAGGGATAATATTAATATATTAATATATTTCCTCATATCTGTTATCTATTCTGTGATTTCCTCCTTAATGAATCTAACAGGTCTGTGAATTCTAAAGATCAACCTTGCTTGATTGATCTTTAATATAACCTGAAATTTAGTTTCCCAACAATTTAGTTAAGGTTTGGGGAATATATCAAAGAGGGAATGATTTTTTTCTTTTTGAGTACCAGAGTGATTTTATAAAACAGGTTACGTATCGATCCATATCTTTCTGGTCTTTGGAGCACTTTATGTAGCATCAACTCCCCTAGCATTTGCAAACCGAGCATTTGGCCTCCCAGCCAGTGTGCGGCTTTGCAGCTGGCGTGGTGAGGCGGTGATTCTGGCTTCTTATTGAGTGGTCATTTTTAGAAACTTACATTGTAAAGGTAAGTTTACATCTCAGCAAAATATTCTTTCTTTTTTTTAAGTTTTTTTTAAAATTTATTTATTTATTAAGGATTTCTGCCTCC
>NC_022031.1:31735363-31759131 GCF_000317375.1 Microtus ochrogaster
GAGTCCGGTTTTATCCCATCAGCAAAATATTCTTATGTTTAAGACTGAGCAGCATCCCGTCATTGTCATCTGAAGTCGCTAGGCCTTTTCCATCCTCGTTGTCAGCCGTCTCTGTTGGCATCCATCCCGTCTGTCTGCGTCCCCCATCCCGAGCCACTGTGGTCCTGGCAGCTTTCTTCCATTTTCTCCTAGTTTTGCTGGGACTCACCTTAACCATCCAGTCCTTTTCTCTTTTGCTGTTCTTCTCTAAAGTACTGAGCTGAAGGATTTGTTTTGAATCTATTGCCTCAACACGGAAACCATTGCTTCCGGTTTTCTCACAAAGGAACACTCCACAGCTACTGTTGTTTCCACTGACCCACTTCTCAAGAGGTCAGGTTGGAGACATTTGTGTATGCTGTTATCAAAAGTTCCAAGTTTTCATTGTTGCTCTAGCTTTTGTCGTTGAGGTACGGTTTCAGTATATACAGTAGATACACAATGTGTCTGGCTTAGTTTCTTTTCTTAGAACTGTGAAAAGTCTGAGGACTAGGATGAGGAAACTTACAAAGCCTCAGCAGCGTCAACATTTCTAATGGTGGAAGGACCATAGAGACGTGCTACACTACACACGCGGAATGAGTTTACTAGGGATTTTACCTGTTACCAACACAAACGATTCTGTTTTCTTAGTTTGAATTACTTTGCATTATCTTGTGATTGATTTTTTTTTTTTCGAGACAGGGTTTCTCTGTGGCTTTGGAGCCTGTCCTGGAACTAGCTCTGTAGACCAGGCTGGTCTCGAACTCACAGAGATCCGCCTGCCTCTGCCTCCCAAGTGCTGGGATTAAAGGCCTGCGCCACCACCACCCGGCCCTTGTGATTGATTTTTGTTTGTCCACTATGAACACTCTGTTTGCATCTTTAAGTCTTTGTAGCACATTATCTCTGGCCTTTCAAACATTATTTTCTTTTAGGTATATATTTTATAAGTGGGTGGAAATGATTACTCTCTCTCTCCCTCTCTTTCCTTTTCTCTCTGTGTGTATGTGTGTGTGCGCGTTAAGATAGAGAGGTACCTTTAAACAGAACATTACAATCCAACCATCCCTATTCTGACTAACAGGGTTGGTCTTTTGAGGACTTTTCTGCTATTATTCTATTAATTGTGTCTTCTAGGACACGATTAATAAGGTCAGTTTCTTAGTTTTTTTTTTTTCCCCCTAGTTTTATCGGTAGTGTCTTTCCTTTTTCCCTACCCAGAGCTGAGCAGGAGACAGACGCTTCTCTCGGGCCTGCCTGTGGGGTTGTGAGATGTGAGTGGAGGTTGTCTAGCCCTGTCTACCTTCACCGTTGCCCTGGGGCAAGTTCCTAGCAACTGCGGTGCAGGGGAGGCTGCACTGCCTGTACTCGCTGCTCTTCTCACTCCTGAGAAGCCTGGTCCCTCACTGCTGGCCCTGGAGCTAGCTGCTTCTGGCACTTTCTATTTCTGGCCCAGCTGCAACTCTTACTTTCTATTCTGCTGTTTTCTAGGATCCGGGACACTGATATTTTGGTGTAGGGAGCAGTATTGTGACCTCTTCAATAGGAGTGGACTGTTTAGCTTGTTAGTTGCTAAAAATTCTTCTTCTGAGCCAGAGACAATTATCTGGGAGGAGACAATAGGTCTTTTGCATTCTTTCCCGCATCAGTATTTTTTTTTCTGTTTCTGGCAATGTGACATGATCTAAACAGTAATTATTTTGTCCAATTCTCATTCAGAAGACTTATCTTTAATTGGTGTATTATTTTGTTGCATGTGATAGATTATATGTCTATTTGAGTTTTTAAAATTGATATGAAGTCTTTATCTTCTTTTCCTTTATAGCTATTTTTGTCACAGGTGAAGAGACGCCAGGTGCCACAGCAACTTTAAGAGAAAAGATAATGGTATGATAATGGTGGTCAATTTATTTAGCATGTTTTATATTTTAGGCAAGGTATCTTACTGATAAATACAAATGTTTCTTGATTCAATCCTCCCTTTGTTTGAGGGACCAGTGAAAATGTTTTTGCCTCATCCCCATCTAAGGAACTGGTTTTCTTCTGTTGTGCATACTGAACTGATGTTATCAAGTTCCTGCTCTCATTCTGTACTGAAGAACCAGGAGTGTGCCTCCAGCAAGTGAACAGTATGGAGTCGAAAGACGTGAAATCACACTTTTGTTCAATCGTGCTAAGCTTTGTCCCGTATAAAATTTCAAAAGTAGCAAATCTTGAATTCTCTTTGTATATGTCCTTTGGCGCTGCGTGTCCCAGTGGGTCCAGCTCCATTGGCTTCTCAACATGGGGCCAGTTCATGACCTGGATGAGTCCCATTTCCTACTCCTCTAATAAGACACGATCACATGTACATAGCAGAGAGTCTGCTGTGCTTTGTGAATTTGAACACACAAAAATCATGTCACAGTCTTGGAGTATACTAGGTTCCCAATAAAATGTACAGTGTTACCGTTTGAATGGAATCAGTTCGCTGTGATATCTGCCTGGGCTGAGGAAAGGTGATCCAGAACATTCCTCATCACTTTCTATTCCAGTAAGCTCTTCCTGGACACTGGGTCCTCAGCCTGACCTCCTTCCCTCTTCAAAATACTCTTGCTTCTTCACATCTCCTTAGGATCAGTTTCTGCTAAGTTAATAACGGCGGTCTATTAAGAACAAATGCGTTGTTTGTCTGAATTATCATTTTCAGTTCACAGGAACTACTGGTGATATATTCTGGTCACAGAAATGCAAGGCATTCTTGGGGTTCAGGGATGAGGGCCAAAGTTTTGGTGAGAAAAATAAAGTTTAAAAGTGTAAGGTTTTTCAAGACTTTATGAGATCAAGATGGGGAGCCAGGGGATAGACACCATAACTTTTTCTACAGTCTACTTACAACAAGTTTGGAATATGCAAGAGTCTTAATCATGTAGAACAACCTCCCAGATCCAGGGGGCAGTGAGACAGGTTAAACATCAGGAAAAAGTAAGTTCTAGTTGTACACAGATTAAGATATCTTTAATGACTGATGCTCCAAACCCAGGAAAGGGGCTAAAAGTTTTAGTAATTCAAACCTAGTAATACAGGATTTGGTGTGAGCCATCTAATTTTATAGATGAAATGAAATGCACTCTAGAGCAGGGCCATTGAGCTCAGCCCATTTCATAGGAGGCACCGTGAGAGGCTGGCCCTGCATATTTGTTAGGCCCAATGAGGCAGAGAGGTGTGTGGAGCTCTCTGAAGAACCCTGCACCCTGCGGTAAACATTCACAATGGATACTGGCCTCCGAGCCAGGTAACACAGACAACATACACACCTCCTCTGGGGGTGCTCCAAAAGCACATATCTGCACATTTGCTGTTTACATTACCCTTATAAGTATTTCGTCAGTAACTTATGATAATATGGCATGTGACAAGAAAATTCCCCAGGAAAATTGCACTATGCATGTACGGTTGAATTTTAATCGGCATGTGGAAGAGCCCAACAGTATTGTCCTTGAGAGAGAAAATGGAGTGTAGACGCCCAAGTACTTAGAAGTCTTCGTCTCAAAGGCACTATGCGGAGTCAGTTGACATCAAGCAAAAAGATGTTCAGAAGCCAGACACGTCCCTGCTCTCCTGATGAGACTTCCGTGCAACCTGACATTATCGTTTGCTAAGGAGAATCCCTGGATGCAGAGTAGTGGACACACGTTTGCTTGAAGGAAAACATGACGAGCATTGCAAGGTCAAATAGAAACATAAGAGTTAGATATCTAGAGACTAGCCAGAGAACCACAGGCCTGAAGAATTCTGACAAAGAGTTTCCAGTTATCTGCCCCACTTGTCACTGTCACATGCTGATGCTAAACTTGTGTGTGAGGCCCTGTGGACTACCCTTTCGCTCCGATAAGGCACGCGAGGGTAAACTGGTCAATGAGTGACAGCTGCAAGAAGGAGGGGCTGTGAGTGCTGGGTAGTAATTGGCTGGTAACAATGCCGTGCTTGCTAAAACAGACTGTACTCAGCAGTATTTTGGCTCTCCCAGGGGGCATTTGTATTTAAAGGGAAGATTTAAGAGATGTGCAGGGTTTGAAGCAATAAATGTGGAATGGCATAATTTAAGGCTCATACAGGATGGCCGTATACCTTCAATGTTTGCCATATGGTCTTCTAAAGCATGTGTGTAAACTGCGTACCAATGTCATAATCTTAGCATCAAATGTTAAACTAGTTGGCCTTGTTCTTCCGCACCCAGGAGTCTCTCTCTCTCAAGGTCAGATAACTCACCCTCTCTGGGAGAAGTACAGAGGGAAGTCAACTCCTCTCTCGACCTGGGCACTTTCTCACTTCCACCTAGAGTCCAGCAAGGGAGCACAGGGCTCGAGAGAATTAAACCCGCTGCCTTTGAAGGGCATCAAGACTCCTGAATCCCAGCCCCAAGACTGGGTGTTCTAGTGGCTTCTATAACACATTAAATATGAAAGGGAAGTGGCGTCAGGCCCTTTGCCTCTGTGCACAGAGTCAGGAATTTTGAGGTCCACAAACTATATTCTGCGGAAATAAAAAGGAGAATTCAGCAAGTAAAATAATAGCACTTGTCAGTTTCATTTACAGCTCGTTTAGGCTGCCTGAATTAATGAGTACCTATAAAGCCATCTTGCAAGGATCTCTTGCATAGCCTTAAAGTATACCGTACAATTAAATATCTCTGGTGGAATCATAAATAGCGGAAGCATAAAAATTACTCAGCTGGCATTTTTTCAGGTACTGTTTTTTTCACTTGAGAGCATTCTGGGTGTGGGTTAAAAAATAGGCACCTGGGGGCCCTTTCTGCCCATCATTGTCCAAGCACTTGGAGCTCTGCTCCGAGGCTCAGGCTCTCCCAATGCCCACAGCCCCTCGCAGCATTTGTCCGTGGCTCTCTGGCCTACTCTGGTGATAGTTTGCACCACATCTAAGCCTTCCTTGGATGACAGGTTTTAGTCAGCAGGCCCTGTGCTTTACAGCTTCATATTCCCCACAGGGCTTGGTTTAGCGTTTCACACACTTGAGGTAGTCAGTAAACAGGTTTGTATTAATCAACATGAAGGAAAAAGAAAGAGAACACTGTTTCTAAAAGCTTGTAGTAGCTAAGTTATTATTTATATTCTTTTAAAAGGTACATTCTGCGTGAGCCCGGTACCACTTAATCACTTTCCCTGCAGCAAGATGTCAAGGCTCGGCCCACTTAAGTAACTATTAGCTTGGTCTCACACAGTTGGTTCACTTGCAGGTTTGGGTGTAGCATCTGCCATCCTAACCTTTATGCTAGGGTCCTGCAGTTTATACGGTTATGGTTATAACTGACTGTATTCCTATCACCATGCTAACTGCTATAACAAAATTAGCTTCAATTTCTTGAGTGCTCCAGAGACAAAGATCAGACGCAGCAGAAGCAGGCAAAAAGGATGCAGAATTGGCTTTCCATGCCCTGCTGAGTGACCTGATGTATATCAGCGTCATTGTTAATTCGAGATGGACTCAGCATCATTGTTAATTTGAGATGGACTTAGATGAATTAAGATGCTACTCTGATTTCTTCTGGATACATGGTGATTGGTGGAGGGACAGAATTTTGTGACATGATATTACTGGTCAAGAAAGAATCCTAGTTGGGCCATGGTGGTGCACACCTTTAATCCCAGCACTTGAGAAGCAGAGGCAGGCAGAGCTCCCTGAGTTCGAGGCCAGCCTGGTCTATAGAGCGAGTCCCAGGACAGTCAGAGATGTTACACAGAAAAACCCTATCTCAACAAAGAAACAGGAAAACACAAAAAGTGAAAAAGAAAAAGAAGAAGAAAGAAAGAATCCAATAGATATTTCTTGGGCTGAAGAAACAGACAGCTGGAACAGTTAGCATATGGTTATACAGAGTCTGAGATACTACTGCCTCCCAACTCTGCTACTGGGGATAGTTGTTTGTCTTGTTTGTCTGTGAAGGTTCAGAGGAATGTTCATAGGCGTGGGATGAACGATAGAATAAAACACATGCCTGTCTTCAAGATGCAGATAGTTGAGCTGGGAAAGCAGTTGAGCAAACAATAACAAATCTGTTGATTGAGTGTGACGTCAGCTTACAGAAGTGTAGGAGAGGAAGGCACAAGAAACCTTTCGAGTAATGACCAAGAAAAAAACGTTCAAATTGTCTTCAGGTATATGTTATACTGGTACTGGGCTAGGACTTAATGGTTCTGAACCTTCCTAAGGCCATAACCCGTTAATATAGTTTCTCATGTTGTGGTGACCCCCAACCATAAAATTGTGTCATGGCTACTTTGCAGCTACAATTTTGCAACTGTTATGGATCATAATGTGAATATTTGATATGCAGAATATCTGATATGGGACCACCCAAAGAGGTTGAGACCCACGGGTTGAGAACCACTGTGCTAGGTGGGAGGTGAGACACTGATGGGAAGGAATTATTTTGGGGTATAGGTGTACCTATCAGAGAAGATGAAGCCTCTGAAGACAATGAATAGCATGCCAGAGTTAGCTGATAGCAAGAATGTGTCCTGGCAGGTGAGATGAACTCAAGAAGGAAGTCTGATAGGTAAAGTGGCTGTGGACAATTGGCACCAAGATCTTTAGCATAAGGAACTGGGATCAGAAGCAAATGGCATGTTTAGGCACAAAGCTCTGGATCTAAACTTTACCCTGGTCCTCAGGGGGCATGGAACTGACCTTAGCTTTGTCACAAGCAATCAGAAAAGAGCCAGAAACATCTTGAGGCTTAACCAGGAGCCTTGATGTTTCTAGTGAGACTCCTTAGATCCCTACAACCAGGGCAAGGGCAGGGTTGGTCCTGGAGTCGGAGTGTAGGCTTAGGCTGAGGCAACTATAAGTTCTGGTAAGGGAGATTAGACAAAAGGGACACTGAGTCTCCATGCATCATCACAACTCACCAGGCTAATTTTCATCATCGTAGAACACTAGCCCCTGAAGGCTCGCTTCCTGTTTGATTCTGAGGAATGGCATGGGTGGGATTTTGACTTCACGAACTTCACGAGAGTCCCTGGCAGTCTTTCCTTTCGCTGTCGTAATGTTGTGAAGACTGCATTTTTAGGGGGAAAAAAATCTCTGTAGTTTCTAATTATGGTAACCGATTCCAGCACCTGGAAAATAGCACTGTACTATTTAATTAACACATATTTTTAGATAATTTGACAGAGGCTAGCCTGGAATTTATCTTTGATGGATGTGCATTAACTATAATTTACCAAGCTAATTAAGTTGGGCAAGATTGCAAAGGGAACACTTAACTTCTGAAACTGGTTTTCAAATATTCTTAAATACTTTAAAAGGCACCACACACATGTTATTATTTAGTTGATTATAATGATAATCATCATTACTTCCTTTTTTTTTTAAAAGAAGCAGCTTCCCTAATGACATTTAGTTGGTATTTTACAGATAATCCTTTCTGAGTCACTAGGGGTGTTTATGATAGCAGACAATTGTTTTTAAGTGACAGGAAGCCAGCGTGAACAGACAGGCAAAGAGGATGGCCCTTGTCACTTTCTCAGTTGCTGGAAGAGCAACCGTCTTGACTTGTTTGATCTGCTGTTGCAAATATATACATACTTGGTAGATTATAAACAACATAAATTTGATTCCCAGAGTTCTGGAAGTTTTTCCTAATTAAAGTATTGCACATTTAGTGTCTGTGAGGTCCCGAATTTCGGTTCATGGAGGGCCTCCCATGAAGGAAAGGATAAAGCAGTTTTCTGTCTTATACAGTCATAAATCCTATTCATGAGAGTTCTATTCTGATAACCCAATCACTACCCAAAAGCTCAACTTGCTCATATCTAGAGGGTTGGTATTTCAACATAAAAATATAGATGAAAAAGAAATTGCCTCAATCCTGGAATTGGAACTAGGAAACCCATGGCCTCTGTGCCTCTTTCCCTTTGACTCTTAAACTTTTAGAAGTCTCTTCCCCTGGGGCAGCGCTATCTATGATTGCCTTAGGGGCAGAGAAAGGAGGATGGTGAGTTTGATATTGGCCTGGGCTGCATAGGTAAGACCGTCTAAGGAAGCAATTAACTATCAAACACAGAAAGGGATGCGGCATCATGGAAAAGTGGCCAGGTGGATAAGACGTCACATTTCTTAATATGCACCTGGTACTGGTGCCTCACAATAGATATAACAAAGATGGACATAAAGGAGAAGTGATCCCGTGGTTCAAATATTAAGTTAAAATACCCTTTTCTGGGGAAATAATGTGACTGAGATAGGCATAAGCAGACAGAAATAAACAGACAGAGAATCAGACATGCTGTTCAGAGCTGAATGCTGTTTTCAATGGGGACCAACTGACGTGGAATAGACCACTCAACAAGAGCAAGTGAAACACCTTCTTGAAGAGTCAGGGACCACTTGCTAGGATTTAAAAACTGGAATTGGAGAGAGAGGGAGAGAGAGACATTTGGATCAAGGAAAATACATATAAATAATCCAAGGTCCAAAGAGAGTTTTCAAGGGGAACCAGGAAACATTGAAGTGGGCAAAAGTGAAAATACAGAGTAAGGGTAAGCCACAGCTGAGCAGCGAGTCTATAGAGGAAACGCTTCCAACTGCAAAGGCTCTGGTCTTCAGCGGAGCCAAGTTTTTCTTGATAAGAACCAATGCAAGCAAACAGAAAGATAGATAAAGAGAAAAGAAGACAACATTAGAAACAAAAAAATAGAAAGACCCAATAAAATGAAAAACTGGCCCTGTGGAAAAAACAATAATACTGATACATTTCTAGTAACAGTAACAAAAAGGAGAAAAATGGAATTTATTAATATTAGGAATGAAAAGAGGCACCGCTGATGTCCTAGCTGTTAACAGGCAAACACTGTCAACAGCTATGCAATCATACACTTGGCAGCTTGTGTTTCTCAAGAATCACAAACTACCCAAACATATTCAGGAAGAAATAGGTACTCTTTTGAGTCCTATTACCAGAAAATAATGGAACCTGTAATTCCATTTTAAAGTTTTAAACTCTCTGAAAAATTTCCAGGGAATAGGTGGCTTCACTGGAAGAGTCTACCAAACAATGATATTAACTCAATATAAAAGAAAGAAGACTTTGGGACTTATTTCAGAGATCAGCATTATTTGTTACTATGCCAAGCAGATATTTCAAAACCAAGAAAAGCTACAGGCCTAAACCTTTGTGAGCATAGGCCAGAAATTACCTAGGTAATCATGGTTCATCGATACATAGGAGGTATGCCTGTCACCACAAGACATGTTCAGTACTTGAAATGTCTCAGACAATCCAGACATTATCCGTCAGTGGTAAAAGACTTACTATATTATTTTAACAGTTCTCCTCAAACAGAACACGTAAGTATGAATCTCACAAAACATGCATAGGCTCTCTGTAACGAAAGCTGCAGAAAGCTGGTGAATGAAATGGAAAATAAAGACTGACAGATGGTGAGCCGTGCTGTGTTCATGTCTGAAGGCTAAAGAGTGAAGACACAGTGCTCCTCGGATTCATCTAGAGGAGCATTTGTGTGTGTGCGTGTGTGTGTGTGTGTGTGTGTGTAAAAATATACGTGCGTATTATATCAAGGTTTGAGAGCAATCAAATAACTTAGAAAACAAAGTCAACTTTGGGAAAACATAGCACCTGACTTTAAGATTTGCTACGTAGCCGTGTAAGAGGGAGTGCTTGCTATGAGAACTCCTCTGTAGATTAGGTCTTAACAAACTAAAACTTTCTACTTATGTCGATTTAAAAAAAAACTGTCAATAAAGGTGTCTAATCACTCAATCTGCAACCATTCAAACCTCAGGACAGCTGAAGTGGTCTTCAGTGGCCATCCAGTGGGTACTCTTCAGCAATGGAAAGATGAAGAAAGACCATCACAAGCGATGTCTATGCTGGAAGCACGATGGTCTTGAAGCACCATGCCTGGTGGAGAAGATGATGCACCCTGAGGTCATTTCAGTTGCATCCTAGGTAACGTTTGGTGATGGGCCGCATTACCAGGATGCACTCAGACAGACTGCATCAGGCTACTCGTTCATAGCACACTCAAGCGCCGTGATGGGACTGGCTAACGTTTTTGGGAGATGGATTCCTGGCACTAAATGCTGTGTGCCTGCGTATGAAAATGACAAAGCTAGAGTGATGAGGAGCAGGACAGGGAACCCCAGAGGTTCAGTGAAAGGGTCTGTTCTGGGTTGGACCCACATGGGCTACACAAGACCTTGTTATAAATAAATAATAGCAATACCATTAGAAAACTTTAATTTATCATTTCCATGTTTTCATGCTCTAAGAAAGAAAGAGCCTCCCCCCACAAAAAGAGTTCTGATTTGACTTTACAATTCTACTAATTTCTACATGCCATAAAATATAACAAACAATATTGCAAGACAGGCGACAGACTGGGAGAAAAATATTTGCTTCGTGCTTAATGATGAACTCAGAGGCATATATAAAAAACTTGTAACAGAGACTAACAAAGCAAGTGTGTGTGTGGTGGGGGGCAGGAAGAGTTGGTGGTACCAAAGATTGAACGAATTAGGCAATTCCTAGAAGAAATGCCTGGCATGGCATTAACAAAAACCTGCTTGAAAAGATGCTGAGTCACAGCAGACACCCCATCAAAGGCGGAGAGCTCTTTCCTGGGATTAGAATGCTTTCTTGGAAAGGGTGGACACGGTAAGGGAATGCGAAAGAAATGGTCTTTCTTCCTGTGTTGGGAGGAGAAGTGGGTGACAGACACACCCTTGGGAGAGAGTTAGACAGCTTCAATCAAAACAGAAAGGCAGCACCTCTTCTTCTCAATAATTCTACTTGTAAGAATATCACGCATAAAATCTTTAGTGTCCCGGAAACACCTGTACGTAAGCAAAAGGATGCATGGTTGAGACTACCGTGATGTTGTTTGTGCTAATGAAAACATATAAAGAAGCTAAATGTTTACTGTTGCATTATGGCAGTCTGATAAACGGAGATTATGCAACTACTAGAAATCAATTTTCATCGACAGGAAAATAACTCCTAACAAATCGTGGGGTGAAAAGACCAGTAACAGAACAACATATATGATATCATGATTATTAGCAACAAAGAGATTGCAGTGTGTACCTACTTGAGTTTGTACATTCGTGTTATATACATACATGTGTGATATGTCAATGCAGGAATACCGTTCCTCTAGTTGATGCTACTCTTGCGGTGTGTGGCTGAAGACGGCCGTATTAGCTTTCTAAAAAGAAATTAATTACACTAGTTAGATGTCCTTAAGTTAGCTTCATCCAAGGATGGCTTAATAATTTACAGAGCTGCGGGCAAGCTGTGTGGAAATGGATCGTGCAGGGGCCGGCAAGGTCGTTCATAGCCACAGAGCTTAAAGTGAGTGGCAGGGTAAGGGCTTGAGAGGATTTGTGGCTTCTAGCCAAGGGACACATCAGGTTACAAAATATCATTTTCCTTCCTTCCTTCCATCCCCCTGGGTTCCTCACTGTCTGAGCTGGCTGGCCATTTCAGGGAGGAAGCCTTGAGCAGCCACTGATGAGTGTCTGAGCAGAGGCTTGATGAGGGCAGGCAGAGAGGCATCGGAGGGGCAAGCAAGACCTGTCGTGCGGATATTTTTATTCCTTGTTCTTCTATCCTCTGTAAGTTACTACTAATAAAATCTGTTTTTATATATAAAAACAATTCAGGTTTCCATCTTATTTTTGGAGCAGGAGCACTAATCACAACCTCTGGCAAAGGCAAAAGGAGGTTGGGTTGAGTGAGGTGTCATCCAGAATTTAACTCCCCTTTCTTTCCTGAGGTTCTTTGGGTTTTGTTGGGGTCTCCTCTCCCACACTTCGGGGTCAGATTGGTCTTAAGGATGATTCTAGTCTCCTTTCTAGTGACCCACAGCACGCATGTCCGCGTCTCTCCAGCGAGGACAGAGAGAAGCTGTGCTTGAGACTGCTCCAGCGACTTTTCTGAGGGCTGTGACAGAAACCCCCCCAAGTTAACAACGTAAGACAGGAAAAGTGGATTTCCACTCAGTTTCAGTTCAATAAAATTCAGAACATAAGGTGGTCGGCCGCCACACAAACAAAGACAAAAAGCAGGAACAACATATAAAAGAGCCCGGATAGTATATTCCTCCGTCCTGTTCCTTGTGACCTGCTTTCTCTATTCATGGTCTTATAGAGATTCCAACTCAGTTTCACCAGTGGAGAGCCACATGCTTCAGGACGTGAGCCTGTGGGGATATTTCAGACTCAAAACCTAATAAAGGGCCTATGGTAAGAGCCATAGGATCATACCCAACAGAGGCTTTGGAAGCTGCTGCCCGTGGCTCCCTTCTCTCAGGAAACCTGAGCCCTGAGATGGGAGGACTCTGGATTCTTGACTGATTCAAGCTGCTATGTGGACCCTGCAATCTTGCACTTGTTTCTATAATGTGTTTTTCTGGGAACACAGATAGGATTGACTTGAGTGCCCCATGGCAGCTCCCTGGTCCTGTGCTGGTGGTTTTCAGGGAAGATGGCTGTTGGCTAGACTTATCTGTAAAACATGTCACACCTGCAGGTCTCCCCTGGCCTCATAAGCATATCTCATATCCCCTACTTTATAGGTGTTCTCTCACGGGGCCTGGTGCTCTACAAACCCTCACCTTTGATGTGGGATTTTCCTCTGTAGGTTGTGATTACCATTGATAAATAAAGGAACTGTGTTGGGCCTATAGCAGAGCTATAGGGAAACAGAGCTAGGCAGAGAAAACTAAGCTGAATGCTGGGAGAAAAAAGGGCGGAGTCAGAGAGAAGCCATAGAGCTGCCACCAGAGATACACATGCTAAAACTTTAGCTGGTAAGCCAAAGCCATGTGGCGATACACAGATTAATAGGTATGGGTTGAATTAATATGTAAGAGTTAGCCAAGAAGAAGCTAGAGCTAATGGTCCAAGCAGTGATTTAAATAGTATAGTTTCTGTGTGATTATTTTGGTTCTGAGCCCCTGGGACAAACAAGCAGCCCCCTGCAATGCACCTTTAGAAGGATGGTGCTCCATCCCAGCCTGGCACAGGGTACCTGCAATGCACCTTTAGAAGGATGGTGCTCCATCACAGCCTGGCACAGGGTACCTGAAATGCACCTTTAGAAGGATGGTGCTCCATCCCAGCCTGGCACAGGGTACCTGCCCTCCTGCTGTGCTGCTCATTCAGCAGGTAACTCTCTCGTTCTCCTCCTTTTCCTTCCTCCCTTATTCCTTCTTTTCTCCTTTCCTGACAAAAAGAAAATAGAAGTCAAAGGAAGGAGAGAGTTAATTTAGTAACCCAGCACTGAATCTAAATACTCCTAAATTTGAATCACTGTCCGAGTGAAGAACCCAAGACCCAACACCTTCTCCTTCCTGTAGGTGGTACTTCTCCATTGGAATATTCTGGCCTCTCCTCCATGTCCAATAGGCAAGACAAGACTTCCTGAACCTCAGAACCGTGACTTTACATGTCAAGGCGTATCTCAGTATCTATGTCAGTGTGGGAAGATGAGCTTGCCAGGAAGTTTCGCTTAGCATTCCTGCAAGTGGGAGGAGGCGCAAGCCCACTTCAAGCCTGTTTCTCTTGCAGTGGCTTGCTGTGACACGCATCAGCCATAGTCTCGTTTTCACTAACCACAGAAGACTTCAAACCCCTTTAGTCCCATCCCCATCTGGACTACCTTACTCTGTCAGCAATGGGAGGGCAGCCTTTCGGCTATGCAGCCTTCCTGCTGACCGCTCACTCATCAGCAGACCACCCCGAAGTGACGGCTTCTTGCTACAACCTTCAGGGGATAAAAGCTGCCTCCAGTCCTTTTCCAGGAGCAAGGCATCTCAGAAACGGTGTTTGACTTCCTTATTGAGTAGTGACACAGATAACAGGCACTTCCAGCCTATGAAAATTCCAGAACAAACACGTTAAAGAACCTCGATTCTAGAGAGCCTCTCTTGGACACTCCCAGTGACACGTGGTTCCAAAGTCTGTCCGTGGAGCTTCCCCAGTTGCATCTTTGATTTTATTTCTTGTGTGGCTTATTTCTGCCCCACTGATCACTGGAAAGGGCATTTTTGGTACTCTCCAAGTGTGTCGTAAGTACTATGGAAATAGATGGCTTGCAAGCATCGGACACACCCAGCTTTCAACTTAGAACTGGCTTCCATCTTGTATGGATTTAAAATACTTTCTTCCTTATCTCCATCTAGAAAAGTGACCTACCCTCCCTGAAGGACAGTGTAACCTGCTGCTTCACATTTCCTTCCGATTTAGACAAACTGTGAGCCTTTCTTTTGCTTTTGCAAGAAGAGATCATGGCCTTGTATTTAAAATAAAAGTGAATCACGTGTGTTACAACATGAGTCAAAAAGTCAAAGCTGAACATGCGTCTCTGCTTGGCAACACACTCTCTCGCTGCATACACAAGCATATATTTTAACAATCCCAGCGATACAGCCATCTGACAAAAAAAATTAATAAAAATAGAAATTTATCTTTTTGCTCAAGAAATGTCCTCTTTCTCTTACAGTTGTATGGAAGACCACTTGATAAATTCTAAGCATCCTACATCACTGAGCATGTCCCCACAGAGCGATCTCAGTACCACCGGTGTGGACGAATGCTACACGTTACTGAGAGCAGAGGCAAGCAGGTGTCAGAAGAAACTCCCCAAGCCATCTGTCTAGTCGTCTGTTTCTGATGTGATTATCCTTTGTGTGAATCCTTGAGCTCCTTTAACTGAAGTCCATAGTGATGCTTTCACTGTGTCTAAGGCTTAATGGGTAGAGAGATAAAGGGGAAACTATCATTCTTGGCCTTGGGACCTGTGTGGAAACGTGTTAGTCATCTCAGGCTCACACATGGAAGCCAAATTTGCGATGCTTGCTTCAAATATATTTTAATTCTAGTTTCTGAGTTGGCCCCAGTGTGGGAGGTTTATGTGTGACCGGAAAGGATGACTAACTTTGCCTCATATCAGAATGGCCATCTGTAGTAGAAAACTCAAGGATTTAAGCAAGCGAATCTGGAAAGAGACTACTAGAGAGTTTATTCTGATACCGGCTTGCCTTGACAGTAACATCACGGGGTCCCAAGGATGAGAACAGTTTTCCTTCCAACTGTCATCTACTTGTCCTTGGAACCCCGTGACATTGCTTTCTTTCTTTTAAGTCCAAGACTCCAGAGGTGGTCTGTATATTAGTCATAGTGGGCGAACTGCATCACTTTTGTAATAGGAACCGAGAGGAGGCATTAAATATTGTCCTAGATTCTCCGCAGTCCCAAACCTGGAGGAAATGCCCAACATTCTCAGCAGGAGGGATTGCAACTAAAGGAAATGAGTCACCTTTTCCAGTCTTTCGGGGTCAGTACCTCCCGCAACACCGACAACCCCTTCATCCTCCAGAGAAAAAGCAGTGAGCATCCTTGAACAGAGATGCTGTGGAGAAGCACATTAGCAACTGAGTAGTTTGGTGAGGCAGCATGGCGCTCATCTTGATCGCCAATGGAAACAAGTCTCCAGAAGGGAATGCAGAGTCGTGTGATGGTTCTTAAGGGGACGTGGAATTGAGTACCACTGAAATGGTCCCTTCTGCATCTTAGACTCAGAGGGGAACCGGGGCTATTCTGGGGAGATTTAGAGCCTGTAATTGGAAAAGGCAGTTTTATTTAAAGACAATGGGCCTCTCATTTTCAGGGACAAGTTATTTTCTTATTTAAGAACAGATGAAAAACTAACGGATGTCTATAACTAACTTAGCATCAGAGGTTGAATGTGTCCTTCCAAAACGTTATATTGGAGTCCTAATCCCAACTATACAGGATATGATTTTTTTTAACTTAGATCTTTTCAAAGCCAATCAAATAAAAATGAGATCATTATGGTGGACCAGTACGATTGGTATATTGTTAGAAGGGGAAATCTGAACACAGACATGGAGGGAAATCTATGTGAGGAGATGTTGGGAGAAGTCTCCACAAGGCTCAAAGTTGGGACTGAAGTAATGCATCTGGCCAGCCAAGATTTAGCAGAGCTGTCTTGCAAACCACCGGAAGCCGGGAGTGAACCGGGAGAATAGATCCACCCTGGCCTTTGAATGAACCAAGGCGGCCCCATCACCTCAGACCACAGCCTCCAGAGTAAAGAGACCATCCTGTCCCTTGCAGTAGTTTGCCACGGCAGTTTCTGACGCTATGGCGGGTGGTGAGGTAACCTAGAGAAATCATTCAACACTGACCAGAATGTTTCTGCTGTGTGGAACTGTGCAGTTGAGAGGTGGGTTAGGAAGACTGTTCTGGAAGCCTTCATCAAAGTCTTAATCATAGTGATTGCTCGACCCCGAAGAGTAGCCTGTGAGTGCCGGTGCCCACAAGATGAAGGGCTTCTGCCGTGCAAGCCTCAACTCCGGCTGTGTGCTTCTCACCCTCTGTCTCCCCCCCCCCCCCAGTTTTACTCTTTCCAAAGGTTGCACCTGCTTGGAAGCCGGCAGCCTTTTCTCAGCTGCCCTCCTAGGTCAGAGTGATGCGGGGAAAGAGAGAAATTATTGTAATTTTCACTCTAGAGCTAAGTCTTGATATTATTATTGTAACCTCGGCCAGCAGTTTTCCTGGGGTCCGAAACATTTTCGCCATTGGACAATAGCTGCAATTGCCTCGTCATTGCCATTGTTGTTATTTTTTCCTTTGCCGTGTTTCATTTCGGCTGACGGGTAGATCTCCGGGATAGACGAGTACGATGCTGTTTGCTTTCAGTGGATCAGTTTTGAGATAATCTATTTTCATCACACCAAGAGCTAGGCCAGCCAGTTAGCATGAAGAAAAAATATGAAGGGCAATATATTTTCATTTACGTAAGGCACGAGATAGCTCAGGTGATATTTTCCCCCCACTTAAACATTAAAGCGAAAGCTGTGAATGAAAGCTTTGCTGAAGAAGAAATAGGAAGGAAATTGATGTAAAAACATACAGAGGCTGGTGAAATGATCTCTGGGAGGCTGGGAATCTGGTCCACTTTGCTCTCATCTTTTTCACCTTCTAGTGAAGTGCCACCTACTTTTTTTTTTTCCATTTAATTTCAGTCTGTCTTCCCATACACCATCTGTCTGCTTCATCTGAAAGAGCTCACAGACAGAGGAGAAAATAGGTTACGGTAAAGGAGGCCAAACTGCGCTAGAGGGATCGCATGGAGGTCAGCCGGTCCCTGCCCTGATGTCTTTCCTACTGCTTCAGATTTGGTTACCACATGGAACCGATGCCCGCGCCGCCAAAGCAGCCATTCTAGAAACATAGCCTCCACAGTTCCGAGGACAGACTTCTAGGGTCAGAGTCTCTCCTAACGTGACTGAAGTTTCTCAGTGCTGCAGAAGTAACGAGTAACGGTGAGAAAACGGCGGGCTTGAAAAGCATCTTAGGATCAGGCGAGGGCGTGGAGCTCCCGACACAGCCTGCGAGGCTATCCCACCAAGCTGGCTGTTCTGCGGCCATGGGTATCTGTGGATCCTATTCCTGCACCGCACTGATCTTAGCACCTTCTCCATTTGACCTGTTTAATCTCTATAGTTACCTGCTCACCGTCGTCTCTAAACACCATCTACTCAGCGTTTCGTGCCGTCTCATGATGGCAAATTAACCCTCCTCACCTGGAAAGTTGTTTTTGCATCCTCCCTCCCCTGAAGGATTCGCCCTGCTTGCTCTTTATCCTCCTTGGGTCTCACCAGTCACCTCTGTCCTCCGGAACATCATCTGTCTGTGGATCCAGTCATAAATAAGTAAAGACGTTCTTCTTAAATGTCTGATGCCTGCAGTTATGCCTCTTAGAGCTGCATTTACATTTCCAATCAGGACATCACATTGAATATTCATCGTGAGCTTTTCATCAGCTATCAATATAGTCTTTTGATGCACTGCTGGGGCAGCCCCGGGTTTTTCCACCCAGCAGTGATTAGGACTTTCATGTTCTCCTTAAATTGCTATACTCACTTTTACAAATTGCATTATTTTCCTTTTATGTCTAGCCTCTAATTTATGCTGGCCCAATTGCCTTGTCACAAACACCTTTTAAAGATAATACCTATCTACTGGGTTTTTTTTTTTTTTTGGTTATTGTTATACTTACCACATTCAATCAATGCTTTATTTTTTAGATGCATCAAGGCCTTGAAGATGAGGGACCTTCTCAGTATCCATGATTTATTTGAAATGTCCGGAGTCGAGGGATATATAATGATACTGAAATGCATATTGGACTAAAGATCAGAGGGAGACACTTAGCAAACAATAGCGACGATTACAGAAACACAGAGAGAGGCAGGGGATGGCATCCCTGCAGGCTGGGAGTTAATTGAACAGGGGAAGCAGCAGAAGGACAGGTGAGCATTTCCCACTCCCCCGCTGTCAGGGCCACAGCTATCTCTGCTTCCTGACTTAAAGTGAGGCTAGGAAAGATAGGAAGAAAGAAAGGAAAAGGGAGGGAGGGAAAGAAAGGAGAGGGGGCTGGAAAAAGGCATCTATTAACTCATTTGTTGTTTCTCATTCCTAAGCAAAATGCCTGGGTAACACTTAGGTATCTTTTGAAATCTGCACACGCGCTTTCTACCTGCTGTGCTCAATCTCAGAACCCAGAGCTGTCATTAAGGAAAAATAGCAACCTTTGTTCTCTCCCCCAGGCACAACATACTGTGTCGGTTTGCGGTTTTCCTTTTCCCCAAGAAAAAAAAAAAGAATCTCTCTCTCTCTCTCTCTCTCTCTCTCTCTCTCTCTCTCTCTCTCTCTCAACTGGGGAGCCAGACCCAAGCCTTCCATGTTTGTCCTTCCTTCCTTCCTTCCTTCCTTCCTTCCTTCCTTCCTTCCTTCCTTCCTTCCTTCCTTCCTTCCCCCCTCCATCCCTTCCTCCCTCCTCCCTCCATCCCTTCCTCCCTTTCTTTGCACTTGTGATAGACACATTATTACTGTGGTTCACGAGGCAAGACTTTTCTATATTTTCGAGTTCCTCATGATGACATCAGACCACTTTCTGTAATAGATGGTTTTCATGCTTGATGTGGCAGAGGTACCTCTGAAACGCGCATTTCCATCACAGACAGGGAGAAAAGCAACCCTCGGGCACATGGCCAAGTCTGTAAGGACTAGTCAAGTCTCTGAGCTTTTAAAAATTAGACTGGGAATCATAATAATATATTTTACACTTTTTGACTTAGATTGAACTTTAAGTACTCAAACTTCTTATCATTAAATATACCACACAGTCCAGAGTTTTACATACAAAGGTATGTATAAATAGGACATAGAAAGCTGTCTGAGTTTATGGACACATACTATTTCAGTTGCAGAATATAGAACTTGGTTCTTTTTGTGGCTGCTGCTCAATATGAGAGTTGTCCTTTGCCCCAGAGATCATCGTTGATCGTACTAGGTTTATAGGAAATGAAATTATGTAGTTAGGCAGGAATTAGTAGCCTTGGAATCCATTGAGGATAGACGCTTCATGGAGAGCTTTGAACCAAACCTCCCATTTCCTTGCTAATACTAGAAAGGAAAACAACACAACTCCCCACTTAGACTCCCCTAGTCAAAAGAATGGAATACTCGTGGCCATGAATGAAGATGTAACTTTCTGATCTGCTCCATTGCATACTACTGTCTCCTTCCTTAAGAGTTAATCCACAGGGGTCTGTCAAACGCCTTGGCCAGGAGACTTCCCACATGAAGGCATACTAGGGAGATTGGAGGAATAATTATCCCTTTAGAGAGGTAACGTACTTGTCCTTACCAGCAACCCTTCCTTCAATGTAGCCCTGTACAGACAACTGCAGCAACAACAGCAACAAACAACAGCAGTTTACCTTTCCCTTGTCCTTTCTTTCTGTCTCTTTCTCTTTCAGATACTATCCGAATGCCTGAGCATGCTTTCGGAGACACTTCGTGCTTGCTCGCCTTTCTCCCGAGACTCCCCTCCCCTCTGCCGTGCCACTGCTTGCAGACCTCCATTGCTAACACGATGGTTTTCTCTGACCCTAATTCAAAAGGGCATGTGTTTTTCTTCTTCTTTTTTTCCTCTGTCTCTGCCCTCCTGGAAGTTGCTGAGATTACAGTCTGCCTGCCGTGTTGTTTTTCTCTCAAACTCTAATAAAATTATCCTTGATCTTCCTATTTAGTCTATTTTAAAATTCTTTTATTTGTAAGACTAAGAATACAAAAGGGAGCCCCAATTTCTTGGGTAACAATAACACATAGATAACTCTGTGTGCCTCTAAATCCTAAGATGAGACGTTTACAAAGACTGTCTACTTCACAAAGGATCTCAACACCTGGTATTCAAGCCCAGCTACAGATGTTTGCCTTCCTCAGTCTCTTCTTTTCCTGTGGCCATGCCAGCTTTCACCCTGTGTCCTAAGCCACGTCTTAAGGGCCTTGAGTGACCAAGATGCTCACCACCATCCTATATCACTCTCCACTCACTACATATTTTTTCACTTTCTTTTATAGCCAGATGTTCTATCCATTACCACCCATCAAGATGACTTCCCTCCCCATGTGTTTCCCGAACACAAGTATATTGTCTAAAGAGTCAGAAAATACTTTCAGACAAGACTTCTAACTCTGCCCAGGAAAGGTCCTGTAAAAGGGGACCTAAAAAGGGAAGGGAGGTGGAGCTAGCTCACTTGGAAGAGCATACCTGTGAGAGCATGAGTACCTGAGTTCAGTTCCCACCACCCATGTAAAATGAACACACTGGTATACAGCTAAGTCAGAGAAGGTGAATTCTTAGAGTGAATTGGCTGGCCAGCCTAGACAAATCTGTGAGTTCTAGATTCAGCGGGAGACTCTGTGCCAAAGGGTGCAGAGGAATCGAGGAAAATATCCGCTGCTGATTTCTGACCTTCATGCACACGTTTGTGCATCTGCACTCACGAGTTCCTACACTACGCCCACATGAACAGATGCACTTACATATACCACAGGCACACTTATACACAGAGGAGGTGAGGGCTGGAGAGATGCCTCAGACAGTGAATTTCGTGCCTTGCAAAAAGAAAGACAGAAAGAGTTGACTTTGATGTCCAGAACCCGCATTTATTTATTACATAATTCACGTGTTCAGTGATTTTGTTTGCTTGTTTGTTTTTAAGAAGAAAAACCACAGATGATCTCAGCTTCTCTGACATGGGAGCCTCTTCTTCTTGGGCATTTCTGTAACAGACAGAGCGCATCTAGTCCTCCTATTTGCAAATCCACAAACCGACAAGTCTCTTGCACAAGCGAGCAGTCAGGGGTGCTGGGTGCAATCCCAGGCTACATTTGCTGATGAAATCAGGTTTGTATAGGAAGTTCTTATTTCTTTTTTCTTTTCTTTTCTTTTTTTCCTCTTTTTCTTTTTTTGGTATTTTGAGACAGAGTTTCTCTGTAACAATCCTGGCTATTCTGGGGCTCTTATAGACCAGGCTGGCCTCAAACTCACAGAGATCCACCTGCTTCTGCCTTCCAAGTGCTGAAATTAAAGACGTGCACCACCACTGCCTGGCTTTTTTGTTTGTTTGATTGTTTGTTTTCAAGATAGGGTTCCTCTGTGTAACAACCCTGATTGTCCTGGAATTCGCTGGGATTTCTCATTTATATAAAGGTATAAATTACAGATAATAGTAAGAAGAAAAGAAAGATGGGCACTTGGTTTCTTAGAAAAGAACAGTTTAATTTGGAGGGAAGACATAGATGTAGAAATTCATGGACCCTCAGAAACAAATATTGAAATCCCAGAAACCAGCAGGACATTCATCATTCAAACCACCTCAGTCGGGCATTTTGTCACAAGAGAAAACATTGGCAAACGCAGGTGGCACACCTTCCTGATAAATGGTATCTTCCTTGTACGCGTAAGGGTGCCTCCAACAGACAAGGGGTTAAAAGAGATATCACACAGGGGCAGAATCATAAGCCAGGGGTGGTGGCTAGTGAATGGCCTTTGCTTTTGTCAATCAGACACACAGCCGAAGCTAAGTTGTCTTCACAGAAAGAACTGCCCACCTAAGGGAGGAATTACAGCTGTCAAGGATATGCTGAATGTGGGCTAGCTGCTTGTTTGGCAGGGAAAGCAGAAAAAAGGCAGGAAGGATATGGGGAAGATAATACAGTAATATCTGTTAAAGAGACCTTCTTAGGACCCCAAGACTTGGAACCCATGCTGGTTAGACTTTTGTCAACTTGACATAAGCTAGCGTCACCTGGGAAGAGGGCCTGTCAATTGAGAAACTGCCTCTATCAGATGGGTGTATAGGTAAGTCCATGGGTGGCATTTTCTTGACTGATGTTTGATGTGGGAGGGCCCGGCCCACTGAGGGTGGTCCATACCTGGGCAGGTGGCCCTAGGCTGTGAAAGAAAGCAGGTTAAGCAAGCCATGGACAACAAGTCAGAAACCATTAGTCATTCCTTGCTTCAGTCCCTCCCCACCCCCAGCATTTCTGCCTTGACTTCTCTAAATGGCCTGAGACATGAGACATGCAAATAGAACAAACTCCTCCCCAGGATGCTTTTGGTCATGGTATTTTATTATAGCAATAGAAGGTAAAGTAAGACAGAACCCATGATAGAATTAGACAATGCAGGAGAAGATAACGAGGGTGAAAAAAACAGAAGATATTCTTCAAATCTGACTCAATACAGAGGAATAAAAAAATCCCTGTCTCGGACTGTAGACGTGCTTTGATAATGGTGCACTACAAAGTATAATTAGGAAATAATCTACGAACTGCTTGAGATGAGAAGACTTTAACCTCATTAACTTATTTATTTTGGTCTTTTAAAAACATTCTTTCCTGGCACTTAATTAATTAATTGATTAATTAATCAATCAGTACCGGTGACTGAACCTAGGGATTTGCACATGCTAGGTAAGTACCATTGAGCTGCATGCAGTCATTGGCACTCATTTCATATACAGTCCGGAATAAGTGGCTTTATCTTCTGAATGTGTTTCCTAAATGCCAATGAAGAGTACTCCAGCACATCTCCAGTGTCTCTTAGTTCAGTACCCCCACAATTCCAAAGCACACAGGTGTGTCTCAGGAATCTGAGCACTCCATGGGCGATCTGTATGAGTCTCTTGAATCTCAGTTATCTTATTTCGGTCTAATCTGGTTGATTCTATCATTGTCCATATTTATGGGGGTTGGTGAAAAGTGTATGTAACACATTTGTAACTCATTATTTAATGTTTTCTTTCCTTGTTTTTCTCTTTATTTTATATTTATTCTATCACAATTACTCTTTGACCATCTGCCTCTAACTATACTCTCCTATCTTCCTCCTACTGAATCCCTTATTCTTACCAACAAGAATGGAGGAAGACTTTCCAACAATAAATGACAGAGTCTCTCATAGACTGAGTACTGTGGTATGGAGAAACTGAGGGCTAAACTTATCCATATTTCCTTTAGACAAAGGCTGTGTAATCTGAAGCAATGAGAAACATCAGTCCTTGATAGATTGGCTCATTTGCTTGGTTACTGCCTCCTGAGGTCCGCATGAGTATCAGGGACTAGAGCACCTTAGAGGAAGGGCAAGAATTACAACAACCAACCAACAAAAACAAAACCAAACAACAACAAAAATCCAAAAAACTGTGCATGATATAGTGTGTGGTGCCTACCTATCTTTTTGTTTTGTTTTTTTTTTTTTTGATTTTCGAGACAGGGTTTCTCCGTAGCTTTTTGGTTCCTGTCCTGGAACTAGCTCTTGTAGACCAGGCTGGCCTCGA
>NC_022031.1:31759231-31772781 GCF_000317375.1 Microtus ochrogaster
CTCACAGAGATCCGCCTGCCTCTGCCTCCCGAGTGCTGGGATTAAAGGCGTGTGCCACCACCGCCCGGCTATGCCTACCTATCTTATTGAGCTATACATGTCTGTGCTCATAGGAGAATAAAGGAAGAAGTTAATTCAGCAGAGACCTCGCAAGCAGGATGGAGTATTAGTAACTTTGTTAAACTTCATGGAAGGGTGTTATCTTTGCAATGAAGGAGGGGCCCTGGTAGATATGAAGGATTTAGAAGCATGTAAACCAGCTTCACAAAGAGCTAACACAATTTAAAGGGTATGAGAGAAGGATGAAGAAGACAGAAGACTTCGTTTGCGTCATTCCAAGATAAATGCAGCTAGATTTGTGCTGCACCAGTGTTCTTAGGGGAAAAATGATAAAATCCAAATGCTGTAGTAGTGCGCTTCTGGAAGGCTTTGAGGCTGGAACAACAGACCACAGAAGTCTTAAGTGATGAAATGGTACAGGTGCAAACTATTAAGCTTGTTTGAGGAGTGTTAGTTACTGCCCTCCTAAGAACGCTGTGAACATTATATATATATCCCACAAGAACTTATACTGGGGTAGTATACTGGTTGTCCTACCCAGTGCCCTTTTAGCCAGCAGGTGAGACTAATGGAAAGACAAAGTGCTGGCAGAGAGCCGCCATATCAGGGGAGTTGGCTCCAGAAGCAGCAGGCACGGCAGGCTGGAGTTGGCCTTACTGCCTCTTGAGCCTAAGGGGGTCAAGGCAGTACAAACCAGCCCTGCTGTGATCGTCACTGACGGGATGATGCACAGCGGTGCTACAGCAGTATCTCCCTAGGATGAGATGATGGGATGGCCCGTGAAGAGTGACTGGGGACTGTGTAAGGCTTGGTGGGGCAGTGTCCTCTTTATAGGACACTATCCAACACCTTTGACCAAACAGTTAACCCAAGTGCTAAGATCGTTTTTAGTGCTATCCTGGACATTGACAACATTTCTTTTTAAGTATCTCCTTTGCTGTCAAAAGCCAATTTGTAGTTGCTTAAAGAGCAGTAACTTTTCCAAGATCTTTCCCACCCTCTCTAGAACGCTTTATTTATGTGATGCTAGCCCTTGAGTATTTTTTACAGATTTGGGAAAGTATCTGGAAGAACAGTAAAATTAGTAGCTAAGGGGTTTGAATGAAGGTACCTTGTATGAGTAGAAAGGGTGCTTACAAGATCCATAAAGTCGTTGGGTAAAAATGCCAGAAACAGGTTTAGGCTACTTCCATGTGGGTTGTTGGACAAGGAGGATACTGAGGCCTCTCAAAGCATAAAATCTATTGTCACTACACTTAGCTGCATGCCAGTACTAGATTGTAAGTGCTTATTGCTAAAGGTACTACACAGTTTGGCTAGACAACAGGGAGGTATGATCTAAAAGCTTATGCTCTAAAGATTAGCTTCAAAGGGCCTGAAATTGGCTTCCTGGTACTGGCACTAACAATCCTTGCCATGGCCTCTGCATACTACGGTGCTAACACACCAGCTAACCTGTGTCAACTGGTTAGCAATAATGACATAAATGTTATTGGTGCAACCAATTGCTTTCTAATATGTCAAGTACTTTAAGCCAGGACAAACATGACGGAGGAGGCCATAGGTCCCAGTGGAGAAGCAACTACTATTGTTTTGTTGAGTGAATGTGTTATGCCCATCAAATTAATTGCCTTCTAGACATTTCTGTTTATACCCATACATTGTGCTGTTGTCAGCCTTGGTTGATCATGGAGGGATTTTTTTTTCTCTGTGCCATGGGAAGCATACTATACAAACTCATAACTGCTCAAGCTCCCAAGGGGAAAAATGACATTTGGTGTGGCATAATGGCCCAGTACTCAGTCACAAATAGGGAGAAAGGATGAAAGAAAGGCAGAGCTGGAGGCAGGGGCTGAGCGCTAAGTAGTTATTTCCTCTGAAATGAAACATTTCTCCAAAAAGGAGGCACTTCATAAGACTCTTAAAGAGTGTGGATAGCTTACAATGCCCACATGGCCACTCTCCAAGGTGACAGAAGCAGTGAGCAGTTGCTGAGTAGAGCAGGTCCTTTGCCAGCTGAACTGCCTGGAAGTTGTGCTGCGAGCTTCAGGCATGGCCCCTTGCTAAACCATCACCTCTCGAGAGTCTCTTTGCATCATCCAACTGCCACTCTCCTACCCTCCAGGAAGTAACCTTAATAAACTCACCAGGTCGCTAAGCTAGGCTTGGGGGAGATTGTTTTTGTTTTCTTGTCATCAGAGTCCTACCTGGGGTGAATCGACATTTGTTTGTGTATTCCTAAGGATGCACACACACACACACACACACACACACACACACACACACACACACACACGTATCCTTAAGCAAAGGGACTATGAGAATCTAGTAGTATGTTTTTCTCTTTTAGATTTTCCACAGTCTTTAAATTTCGTTTCTTCTTCCTTCCTTCCTTCCTTCCTTCCTTCCTTCCTTCCTTCCTTCCTTCCTTCCTTCCTTTCTTTCCTTCCTCCTTCTTTCCTTCTTTCTTTCTGTTTTGGGGAATTGAATTTAGGGCCTCTCTCTGTTGTTAAACACCTCTTTACCACCGAGTTATACTCCCAGCCATATATTCCTTAAGCTTTCTACAGTGAACAGAAGTTACTTTTATGATTTTAATACATTATTCTTCTTTAACAACAAAAATCACCAATAAATAAATTTGGGTATCAATCTCTCTTTCCTGTATGTCTTATTCAATCTCTCTGTATATCTTGTCAATTTCTTTTTCAAAATATACTGCTTCCCACTACTTCCTCTGCCTAGCCACTAATATAAGCAGGACTTGTTGTGGTTGTTGTTTGTTTTATACTTGCTGAGCATCCTCTAGTCCAGGCTCTTGGTGAGGTGGCCTTTTCCTTTCCCACTGGTTTTGTCTCCCACTACTTGCTCCCTCATTCCCACACCTTGACACACCTTGCACATATTCCTCTTACACACAATTGGGTGGTTTCTGTGCCGGAGCATTGGAGTTTGGTGCTTATGCCTAAACTGTTCACTTTTCTAGGCGTCTACTTTCTTATCCACCGTTGTTTTTCTTCTTGGTGGTTGAGTAAGCAACAGATTGCGTTTCTCTGACCAAGCTTGTTTTCTGTCTTTCTTATGCTTTGCTCCTTCCTCTCTAGTACTCAGAACTGGGTCTAGCACATAACAAGTGATTTGTGAGTATGTATGGAATGAATACTTCTGTTTCCTGGGCAGTGCACGATTTCTACAGTCTGGCTGTGCAGGGTCGGGGAAGGGGAAAAGGGTTCCCAATTCATCACTGTTACCACCGACCTCTCCTTTGTACCGAGTCAGTCCTTGCCTGTTCTACGGCTATGTTTTTGTTCCCTCAGAAATTTCAATTAGAAACCACTAACAAAATACTTGTGGGCTTAGCTGATTTTAATGACCATTTTCAAGATAAAAAGGAAACAACTTTAGGGCAACGTGTACTCCCGTCATGCTTAAGACTGGGTCTCTTTGCCTCTGGGGATCCTCGAGTTCCTGGTTCTCTCGTCTGCCTCTCTCCCTTCTAAGCCTGTCTGCTACTTTCTCTTTTTGTCTCAGAGACGTTAATTTTTTTTTCTCCTTGCCTCAGAGAGAATATTCCCTTTCCTTCAAAGAAGTGATCCTAGCCAACGCCTGGCTCTGTAATGAAGAGCAGAAAACCCACAGTCGCCAACGCTCTTGTGACCATTTCCCCCCGAGAATCCCGGAGCCAGCTGCTAATACTTTCTACATACCATTTCTCTATTATTCTGTATTCATTGTTAGCGGAGAAAATGAAGGTCAAAGAAATTATTCTATCAAACACCCACGCCCGAAAGAAAGTCAGACAGGCCTCATATTCGTCTTCCATGAAGATTGACACTCACGGCACAAGGAAATGCCTATTTCTCTTTCTATCAAATTTAATATTTTTCATTTTTTTCTTTCTAAAATTTTTCGTATTTATTTACTTATTTTGGTCTGTGTGCGCACGCACGTGCGCGTGTGTGTGCATGCCGTATGTATTTAGGTACCCACGAAGGCCAGAAAAGCATCAGTTCCCTGTAGCTGGAGTTGTGTGTGGTGGCCATTTATCTAGTGTGGGTGCTGATGACGGAACCACGTGGTCTGCAGGAGCTGTAAGCACTCTTCCCCACCGAGCCATCCATCTCTGTAGCATGCTCCCTTTCATGTTCTGATTCTTCTAAGGATTGCGGAATCTTTTTTTTTTTTTAAAGTGGGCTATTAGTTATCTATGTTTACTTTTATATCATTTCCAGTTACTTCATTCTTCCCCCTCACAAATACAGACACGGAGGCTGTTTGAACACATCCACATCACCCGCCCTCTCCAGCTCTAGCCTTTTCATGCGTAGTCGAGCTAGGATCTGGGACACACGTTTTCACCATTCTCACCTTTGACAACTTACAGATGATGGTGTGTAGCCGGCACCACTCCTGTTGAGTTTGCTATTCTCAGTGAATTTTTAAAGTGTGTGGAAAAATGTGACATTGGAGCAAAAAGATCTTATGCACAAAGATTTGACGGCCAGGGAGCAGACAGCAGGGCAGACACGTGGTGATGACGCAGATGTTCATAGCTGGGAAGACAACCACTCTTAGGTGTTACTATTCCATGGCTGTCACTAAATATCATGACCAAAAGCAACTCATAGAAAGAAAGGTTCACTAGAGTGGCTCCCAGGAGCCCAAGGCATTGTCCCCAGTTAGTTCCTTGGGCAGCTGAGGATAGGGAACCTCAAATGACCCTATCCTATAGCAATACTGATGAATATCTTGCATATCACCATAGAACCTCCATCTGGTGATGGATGGAGATAGAGACAGAGACCCACACTGGAGCACTGGACTGAGCTTCCAATGTCCCAATGAGGAGCGGAAGGAGGGAGAAGATGAGCAAAGAAGTCAGGACCACGAGGGGTGCACCCACCCACTGAGACAGTGGGGCTGATCTATTGGGAGCTCACCAAGGCCAGCTGGACTGTGACTGAAAAAGCATGGGATAAAACCGGACTCTCTGAACATGGCGAACAATGAGGGCTGATGAGAAGCCAAGGACAATGGCACGGGGTTTTGATCCTACTTCATGTTCTGGCTTTGTGGGAGCCTAGCCAGTTTGGATGTTCACCTTCCTAGACATGGACGGAGGGGGGAGGACCTTGGAGTTTCCACAGGGCAGGGAACCCTGACTGCTCTTTGGACTGGAGAGGGAGGGGGAGAGGAGTGGGGGGAGGGGGAGAAGGGTGGGAGGAGGGGGTGGGAAATGGGAGGCTGGGAGGAGGCGGAAACTTTTTTTTCCTTTTCTCAATAAAAAAAAATAAAAGAAAGAAAGAAAGAAAGAAAGAGAGAAAGGTTCATTTGTGGTTCCGGAGAGGGAGAGAAAGAGTCCACAAAGAGGTGGCGCAGGGCAGCAAGTGCCCTGAATGGGAAGCTGGGGGAACAATCTCAACCACATACAGGAAGCAAAGAGGGCTAACAGGAAGTGGGGCTGTGCTATATTTAAACCTCCAAGGCTGCCCTTAGCGGGTGCTACCTTCGGCAAGGACCTATTAAAGATTTCATAATCTCCCTAAACAGTATTCTAGGGGTGTGTGTGTGTGTGTGTGTGTGTGTGTGTGTGTGTGTGTGTGTGTAAAACCAAGTGTTTACGTACATGAGCCCCTAGAGACCATTTCTCATTCAAATCAAAACATTCTGGCTCTAATTTCATAGGCTCATGACCATATCATAATACAAAAAAAGCATTTAGCCAAACATTAGAAATTTTCACAGTATTTAGAAATTCATAAATTAATTTATTTTTATTTTGTTTGTACAGGTGTTTTGCCTGGTGTGTGCCTGTGTACCATGTGTGTGCAGTGTGCACAGAGCCATATGAGGGCAGCAGATACCCTGGGAGAGGAGTTAAAAACTGCTGTGAACCAGCACGCTGGTGGTACTGGCAATCAAACCTGAGTCCTCTGAAAGAGAATTTGGTGCTCTTAACTGCTGAGCCGTCTCTCCATCCCCTAAAGCTCCCACAGTCCTTAACAGTCTCAGAACTGATCAAAAGCCTCCTTGAATCACATTTTTGCAGCAACTTTGGTTTTCTAGGAGCAGGAAACCCTTTCAGCTTTCTTTCCCGAATAGGAGGCTTGGTGGGTGGCGTCCTGCTGGAGTCCCTGAGAGAAGGAAGCTTTTCTTTAATGGAGCTAATTCCTTAGTAATTACAGCCCCCTATAGCAGGGATTTGGCTAGTGCATTAAGCTTCCTGGTGTTCTTTTCCTTCCCAAATTGTATTATCATTTTTTTTTATCTATTGTCCCACTTGTTGCTTTAGTGGGGACATGTATAAAAGTAATCATTAATAACCAAACCACAGACTTAAAGTTATGTTGGCTTGATATTTACTCCATGAAAGAAATTAGTTCATTAATTTTAAATCTAGCCTCAGGCAAATTCTTAGGATGTAGGTAGAAAGCAGCCAGATTCTTTACCAAAACCTAAAGAATGGCCTCTAGTCCATCTGGTAATAAAGTCCTTGCTTCCTCATGGAGTGGACTTTCGTTGTCGGCTTTACTCACAGTACCGTTATCTTCCAGACTCCTCCTGGAACAGCTAAAGCAAAGAAGCAGCCACCTGCTGTAGGAAATTTAAGGAAAACCCTACTAGTAGCGGAGGCTCGGTTATGTCTCTTCCACTACTTCAAGGTACAGCAGCCTGTCACATGCCAGTCGTTGCAAAAGAAGGAGCTATTGCTGAATCCTTTGAAGCAGATGGGGTTAAAAAAAAATCTCAAAGGTCAAAACATGGCAGTTGCACAATATAAAGATAATTTAATTAAAATAATTTTTTTCTTTCTGTGTGCCTTGCAATTGGTGGCAACTTAGATTTGAAGAAACTATTATTTCTAAAGCGATTGGTCAGTGGAAGTATTATACTTTCTTCATACAATATCTTACTTGATTCTCTAACAAACCTGGACGGTACTTGCTTGTTTATTTTTGTCTGGTCATCTTCTAATACTTTTCATGACTATAATGCCCCATACTAACTGAAAAAGTAATGACAGCATGAATAAGACACATAACAGGTGTGGGAAAATGACTTAGTCAGTAAAGGACTTGCTGCACAATCATGAGGACCTGGGTTTGGATTCCCAGAACTCATGTAAAAATGCTGGTAGATGCATGCATCTGTTATCTTATATCAGGAAGGGTGGATATAAATAATTTCCTGGAGCTACCTGGGAAGCCAGTCTTGCCCCTTAGTTAACACTGGGTTCTGTGAGAGACCCTAGGTCAGTAGATAAGGTAAAGTGATTGAGGAAGATACCCGATGTCAATGTTTAAGCTTTACATGCGTGCACAGACAGGCACTCGCGTGTGTACATACACATTCCACATACCCACTTACTTTCCATGTTATCCATGGTTATGTAATATAGAACCACACATAAATTATAATGATATTCATCATGTGTGTTGCAACTGAAAAAACTGAAGCTCAGAGATTTTAAGTGATTTGAATAATTATACAGACTGTAAGTAACAGGGTCAAATCTTAGGATCTTGTCTTGGAAAAATGTGAGGACTCCATCTATTTACGAAAGCCCTGACAAGTTATATTTAGAACACGATCTCTCTGGACCCTAGGAGAAAAGGGTACCTAGGAATTTTACCAGACTCATTCTGCATCTCTCTGACCCTGTGGCGAAAACAGTCATCTAGTTATATGCTTTGGGTTGTAAGAAAGCACCTAACAGGCTCCAGCAGAAAAGCAGGTGCAAGCGAGGTTGCAGATGAAGGGTTTAGTGCTTCTGTGAAATTTTGGGCCCAGGTTCCTTCTATGTCTTTTTTTTTTTTTTTTTTGGTTTTTCAAGACAGGATTTCTCTGTGGTTTTGGAGCCTGTCCTGGAACTAGCTCTTGTAGACCTGGCCGGTCTCGAACTCACAGAGATCCGCCTGCCTCTGCCTCCCAAGTGCTGGGATTAAAGGCATGCGCCACCACTGCCCGGCTCCTTCTATGTCTTAATCATGCTACCATTAGTATAAGCTTCATCCTCAAATGACAGTGAGCCAGTTACAGCTATCACATGCCAAGGATCCAAAGGAGAACAGAGAGAAAATCTTCCCAAAAGTCCGATTGCAAAAGCTTCCGTGTAACTTGTGAGCATCAGGCTGAAAGCTCATTCTTGCGTAGGTAACAAAGAAGGGAAATTGAGTTCCCATTCTAGGCGAATGCAGTCTTTGGATAGTGCAACGCGATGTTGGTTGTCACCCATGAAGTTTGCACCTGAGATTCATTTGCAAAAGCCCCTCCTTTCACACACACACACACACACACACACACACACACACACACACACACACACAATCTCATAGCGTTGCAAGCACATTTCCAATTTTGTGTTGAGCTACATTCATAGTGGGTTGCAGAATAGACACACTTGCAAATGTAGTGAGATATATATATATAGATATATATATATATATATTTATTTATAATTGGGGTTTAGGTCATCTCCTGATTCACAACCAATCTCTGTAAGCCAAGAAAATAAATAATTCAGAGATTCTGTCTACATTAAAAACACTTGCCTCAAGGTGTACTATTGGGAGTGTACTTAAAATTTTTAATTGGTATACACACAGTTGTTCACTGTGATATTGATATTCTCTTCTAACCTGTAAACCAGATACACCTTATACCATTCCTGCCACCAAACAGAACTTCTGAAGTTGTACTATGACTCCACCTTCAATTAACTTTGCAACATTGCTTCAATTAGCATAAAACTCCGACCAAGGAACTCTCCACAATCCAAACAGAAACAGTACAAGAAAACAGCATTCAGGTGTATTCAGCAGGAGATCAAACCAAGGAGACCTTGGCCGGCTGCTAGCAGGGTGACGGGAATGTGTGTGGCGGCTGCACTGTCTGATGCAGGGCACAGGAAAGACCTTGTGTTCTTTCAGAAGCCATTCAGCAAGAAGCAGGGAGGAGTGGAGTCGGACTATGACAAGATAATAGATTTCTCTGTCAGGAAAAGAGAAGCATGTACAGCCATTATTTCACGGAACAAAGAATGAAAAGAAGACCTTTGTTCCGGAAAGCATTTGAAAAGATTGCATTAATCCTTAAACAGAAGCCACCTGTGAGACTATGTGAAACACTGTCTCTCTGACACCAGCACTGAAGAAGTTACAGTAACTTCACTACTGTGTGACATGTAGACTCCCGTAGTCCACACTACTGCTAAAGATGGGTCGTTTGGAAAACAACAAGTTTATATTTTAGAGTCAGTAAAGTACTTACAAGAAGGGTGTTTACATCTCCCCTTACTCCCAACTTTGCCCAGCAATCTTGTCTACTTCCAATATCCAGGAGGATAACTATATGTTTTCTCTTTGGGTTCACCTTCTTATTTAGCTTCTCTAGGATCATGAATTATGGCTCAATGTCTTTATTTATGGCCAGAATCCACTTATGAGTGAGTACATACCATATTCATCTTTTTGGGTCTGGATTATCTCACTCAGTAAAGTGTTTTCTATTTCCATCCATTTGTATGCAAAATTCAAGATGTCATTGTTTTTTACTGCTGAAAAACTCTAAAGTGTATCTGTGCCACAACTTCTTTATCCATTCTTCTATTGAGGGGCACCTAGGTTATTTCCAGGTTCTGGCTATTACAAATAGTGCTGCTATGAACATAGTAGAACAAATGCTTTTGCCGTATGATTGGGCATCTCTTGGGTATATTCCCAAGAGTGGAATTGCTGGGTCCTGAGGTAGGTTGACTCACAGTTTCCTGAGAAACCGCCACACTGACATCCAAAATGGTTGCACAAGTTTGCATTACCACCAACACTACCCCTTCCTCCACAGCCTCTCCAGCAAAGGCTATCATTGATGTTTTGATTTTAGCCATTCTGACAGGTGTAAGATGGTATCTCAAAGTTGTCTTGATTTGCATTTCCCTGATTGCTAAGGAGGTTGCCTTAAGTGTCTTTTGGCCATTTGAACTTCTTCTGTTGAGAATTTTCTGTTCAGTTCAGTACCCCATTTTTTAATTGGGTCAGTTTGAGTTTTAATGTCTAGATTCTTGAGTTCTTTATATATTTTGGAGATCAGACCTTTGTCTGATCCGGGGTTGGTGAAGATCTTCTCCCAATCAATAGGTTGCCTTTTTGTCTTAATGACAGTGTCCTTTGCTTTACAGAAGCTTCTCAGTTTCAGGAGGTCCCATTTATTCACTGTTGCTCTTATTGTCTGTGCTACTTGGGTTCTACGTAGGAAGTGGTCTCCTGTGCACAGGTCTTGTATACTACTTCCCACTTTCTCTTTTATCAGGGGAGATGGGGAGAAAAAAGGAAGAAGGGGAGGATTGGGGAGAGCTTGGGGGAATGGGATGATTGGGATGGAGGAAGAGTGGATATAGGAGCAGGGAAGTAGATATCTTAATTAAGGGAGCCATTTTAGGGTTGGCAAGAGATTTGACTCTAGACGGGTTCTCAGGTGTCCAAGGATATGTCCTCAGTTTGTTCCTTGGGCAGCAGAGGAGAGGGGGACTGAAATGACCCTATCCTATAGCCACACTGATGAATATCTTGCATATCATCATAGAACCTTCATCCAGCGATGGATGGAGATAGAGACAGAGACCCACATTGGAGCACTGGACTGAGCTCCCAAGGTCCAAATGAGGAGCAGAAGGAGGAAGAACATGAGCAAGGAAGTCAGGACCGCAAGGGGTGTGTCTACCCACTGAGACGATGGGATTGATCTAATGGGAGCTCACCAAGGCCAGCTGGACTGGGATCGATGGAGCATGTGATCAGACTGGACTCTCTGAATGTGGCTGACAATGAGGGCTGACTGAGAAGCCAAGGACAATGGCACTGGGTTTTGATCCTACTGCATGGACTGGCCTTGTGGGATCCTAGTCTGTTTGGATGCTCACCTTCCTAGACCTGGATGGAGCGGGGAGGACCTTGGACTTCCCACAGGGCAAGGAATCCTGACTGCTCTTAGGACTGGAGAGGGAGGGGGAGGGGGAGTGAGGGGAATGGGAGGGAAGTGAGAGGAGGGGAGGACGTGGAAATTTTTAATAAAATAAAAAAAAATACTTCAGGTAAAAGAAAAAAGATGGGTATTTACAGAGTACTCTAAGCAGAAACCTCAGAGATACCATTGTTTTGAGAAAACACTTTGAAGAGGGCAAAGAAGGTAGCCGGCTGCTCCCCGCGGGAGACAAGGGGAGACAAAGGGAGACAACCTGGAACTATATCCAACCCCGGCTATGCACAAATGCCAAAGAAGCAACCATTACTTCCAAGACACCCTGCCGTAACAGGAAGGCGGCGGCAGCCCCTGGGGGACAGTGGCAGCCCCTGGGGGACAGTGGCTGGGAGTCTGATTGGTCAGTTTTCTGCAGCAGGTTGTTAATGTACCACTTGAGAACTCCTGGTGGGCCCTTCATCTTATTCCCCTTTTGGCAGAGGGAATTGTGTCCATTCGGGGTGGGTCCCCAAAGAGACGTGATTTAGTGTGAGAAAACACCTGATTCTCAGCTTGCCAGGCTTTCCACTGAAAGGTGACAGGTTAGGGTGGTTCGCTAATAGCACAAGTTGATCCTGTGTAAGTGGTTGATTTGATTCCCGTAGTAAGGAGAACTCCGCCATCTACATGAGAAGCACCTTGAGGGGGAATTGGAGTAGTGAATCTTGGGAGAGAAAGCAGGGAAGGGGAAATGTGGAGGTGGGGGTGTGATGCTATTTCGTGTCGCCGCTTATGCGAGCCCCACCATCAGGGTGCACATAGCATTTAATTTAATTTTGCAAAGATAACTGTTACGACAGGCAGTAACTATTGTACAAGGGTTGAACGATGTCAGACATCTTCGTGTGATTCTGAAATTTCATTTCTGCTCTTTGGCTTAGAATGGCTATTATACTCTGCAGAACAGACCGATGTAAGTTGTTCCTTAATGTTCAAATGCACACGATTCAGGAAGATTGCTGCCAGTTCTCTCTGATCATTTTTCTTTGATTCGATAACCTTTCTTGATGCAATTTTTCTTATATTTTCCCCCTCTGGGTGCTGTCTCTCTAAATATCCGTTTTACAATTGCCGCCAGAGCTCACGGATTGTGCATGGCAGAGAGGACCTTAAAGGAGATTATGCATAGCTCCGATCTAGCCCAGGGCTCACAAATCAAAGTTTGCCCTGTAGACAAGACACGGTGAAATTGAAAGTAACTACACTTTATATGGAAATTAACTGCTTCTAGAATGCACAATAGCTAAGCATATATCAAGCCAAAGACAATGAGCATATGAAATGTATTTCCACACTCAGGCTGTTCCCCGTCCTCTTTCTTCATGTATACGCACAGAATTTTCTCCGTGTGTTCTGCTACATCAAAAAGTTAAGCTTATTTTTAAAGCATTATCTTGTGTATTCTTGGTATTTAAAAGAACACAGGAAATTTCCTTTTGAAAACATTTCATTGAGACATTAAAAATAAGTAGGACCCAAAGCACTGATTTGAACATATTTTTTCTGAAATGTTTTTTTTGATGAAGTAACCCCTTATTTTTTATTTTTTCAAATTTTATATATTTCAAGTTTTTTGAGACATAGTCCCAGTCTGAGACCCAATCTGGTCTCCATTTCATTCCTGCCCCAGTCTCTCAGGTGCTGGGATTACAGGTCTGAGCCAACAAGCCCCAGTTTTTTTCAATCCCGTGGCTGTCTTCTGTCTTTCCACAGGCTTCAGAACTCTGTCGTCTACTCTGTGAGACTCTTTGGCCATGGCTTTGCTCATTTACATGGGCCTTCACTCCCCCCCCCCCAAGTTGATCCCTTGATATATATCTTGATATTAGATGGGTCTCCCAGACTGTGGTCATGTCCATGGGCATCTTTGTTTTGGTTTTGAGAGCATCACCAGAGAATGACTCAGAATACCTGCGGGATCAGCAACTACAATAGCCTTGGAGTACAGGAGGGGAGTCGGAGGGTGAGTTTATGTCTGAGGCCCAGAGATGGAGCTGGCAGGTCTGCCTATGTCCATCCTAACGTCTCAGCATAAGCTTAACTCGAGCATGCCTCTGTCTAATTCATTAGATGGAGAATGTCCTCCCTGTCCTTGACTACATATTCGGACACCTTATCATTTGTTTCTCTCTCTCTCTCTCTCTCTCTCTCTCTCTCTCTCTCTCTCTCTCATCCCATTATTTCTCTTTCCCTTTTCCATTTCACCTAAAGCACCGGCCGTAATGTGTGTGACCGGAGTCCTCAGACGGTATCAGGCTGGAAGATCTACAGGACTGCATTGTATAGTTTTCCACTTACACTCTGCATTAATTATGCTCTAACCCTTTTTCCTTTGCTGCTCAATACTCAAATTCTCTTTTAATTTGTCGTAGAGTTTCTGGCATATCTATCTATCTATCTATCTATCTATCTATCTATCTATCTATCTATCTATCTATCATCTATCTATCTATCTATCATCTATCTATCATCTA
>NC_022031.1:31772961-31780056 GCF_000317375.1 Microtus ochrogaster
TCTATCTATCTATCTTTCATCTATCTATCTATCTATCTATCTATCTATCTATCTATCATCTATCTATCTATCTATCTATCTATCTTTCTCTCTATCTTTCTGTCTATCTCCTTCATGTATAGACATATACATGCATGCATGTATCAATTTACTTTTACACAAACTGGCTATATTCAGACCAGAACAAAAGTCCAATATTAGATTTATTGACACAAACTACAACTAAGCAGAAGAAACCAATACCTCATTACTTAAGAATTACTTTCCCATACTTCCCTTCCTCCATAAGACACAAAAAAGAGATTATGAAATAAATGAACAATTATGTTGATTGTGCTTAGTAAATGGTTACCACATATTTCCAAGAACAAAGCAGCTTTTATGAAATTGAGAAAATATTTTGTTAGTTTTTAATAGCTCTTAATATTTTGATAGATAGAGCTAATTTCTCCACTAAATAAACCTAAAACTTTACAAATAGTACTTTCCCACAAATGAACCTTACCATATTTCTCAAATTATCCTACATGCCGGTTAAGATAAAGATTTTTTAAATATGTGATTTCTATAGCTCTAACCATCTAGTTAACTCATATACATTAGTTTATAGACATACTACCTATAAACCACACAGCTATTTAAGTAATTAATACAGCCATGCCTGGGTCTTCACAATGAAGTAACACAGTTGCTTGCTGCTGGAAGCGCCTTGGATCTAACATAGTCACCTAGATGACTTATTTTGTCCTGTTTTACCAAGAGTTAGTGTCTTAGTTAGATTTCTATTGTCATGAGAAAACATCATGACCAAAAGCAACTTGGGGAGGAAAGAGTTTCTTTCAAGTTTACTGTACCACATCGTGGTCCATTATCAAAGCAAGACAGGGTAGGAATTCAAGGCATGATCCTAGAGACAGGAGCTGCAGCAGAGGCCCTGAGGAGGAGAGCTGCTTCCTGACTTGTTCAGTCTGCTTTCTTATAGAAGCCAGGACCACCAGCCCAGGGTTGGCACCATTCACATTGACCTGGGCCTTCGTGTGTGGTGTGTGTGTGTGTGTGTGTGTGTGTGTGTGTGTGTGTGTGTGAGAGAGAGAGAGAGAGAGAGAGAGAGAGAGAGAGAGAGAGAGAAGAAAAAGAGGCTATCAACGAGAGTCGGGGGTATAAGAAGGGTTTGAGGGTGGGTAGCTGGAAGAGGTTGATGGGAAGAAAGGGGATGTTATGTCCTTCTATTGTAATTAAAACCATTATATGTAAGATAAAACATCCTAGTTTTCTATGAAACTATCCACCGTATGAGGCTGGAAGATCTTCAGGCCTGCTTTGTGTAGCTCTCTGCTTACACTCTGCATCAATTATGCTCTAACTCTTTTTCCCTTCCGCTCAATACAGCTGTAAACTTCATGTGTCCTGGCTCACACTCAGTTCTGCCTGCTGCAAGCCCCCTTCACATGCCCTTAATGAATTCTCACAGTGAGAGGTATCTGGGCTGCCTCTAACTTCCTGTTTTGAGAACAATGCTCCAGTAAACAGCCTCACATATGCTTGTGTATTGGCCAGTGGCTTTGCCTCCTGTTTCACGTGTATAAGAATGGATCTGCTGGATGTATGCATTGCTAAATTATCTAAATATTACCAAATTCCCAAAGTGGCTTACCAATGCATATGTCTAACTATGGTGACAGGGGCTTCCTTTTCTCTGAGTCTCTATCAATACTGGATACTTTGTCAATGTAGACTCTCAATATCGATTATGGTTTTCAAGTCTTTTTTATGTGGGCCAAGTTAGATTAGGTGCTTCTCTCCAGTGTAGTCCTGCGTGGGTAGTAATGGTTTCCATTTGCTTTCAGTAGGGCCAATGAGTTGGGGGCAGTTTCCTTTCAAAAGGGTTTGTGGATAGTTGAGACCAACACCTTTAATTTTTCCTTTTAAGTTTTCTCCTCTTCCTTCTTCTTCATGATTGACTGATTGTTTTGTTTTATTGTCTTTCTTTTGCTTTGCTAAAGTGATGATAGGACTCCATTAGGCTGGGCCATGCTGGAAGGCTAAGCTCATAGACTATAAGTTCCGGCTTTAGTCCGCGTCAAGCATGTTCATGTATTCACCTTCAGATCCCTAACTTCTCTGTCTACCTCGGGAACCTGGGATCTCCCCGTTAGGCAAGATGTTTTAAATTTATCTGCTTCCCTAGATTGCTTCCAGTACAGAGAATTCCTCTTGCATCGTCCCGCTTACTCCTCCTGAAATCTAGTCAACTAAAACTTTGACCTTGTAGGAGTCACCCTTTTTCCAGGCCAGCTGACACACCCGTCATCACGCTGCCGTCTCTCTTTTGTGAGATTCTCTTCCCCTTCCTGTACTTGGTCAGAATTTTGTCACCTCTTACGTGGCTGTGTCTTATTCAATAAATTGAAACCATATTATTTGGTATTCTATTCCCAGAGCCTGTGACACCACCTCAAATGAGTGAATACTTGGCCAACAGTTTCCAAATGAAAGACTTAAAGAGCTCTGTTTTGCAGAGTAACAAACAAGGGTTAGCGGAGATTGCTATCGCTTGGGGGGGGGGGATGTCACACTATAGGCCACGGTGTTTTGCTTTCTACCTCTTCCCTGCACACTGCGGAGAATCTCCTCTGGTTATCCCGATTGCTCCCTTTCTTCACTATAAAAAAATGAAAAAAAAAAACTGAGAAAGTTATCTTTCTCCTGCCGGGAAACGTTACACCACACTGCGCTATGTATGTGGGCTCTGAAGTTCTCCTTCGCACAGCCAGCTCCCTAAAATGCTGACTCTACCAAGTAGGACCGGAGTACTTTGTTGTCTAAATTACATGAAGAAAGTCATTATGGATTCTCAGCCTAGGAACAGATGTTTCCTAAATCAAAGATTATATGTCCTGATTTCCTAAGACCAACAGGAATGAGTATCTTCTTATTCTTCTCTTTTTCCTTCTATTTCTTGAGTACCGGAGATACAACAATAAAGTCAATCATTTCTACCAAGAACCTTTGCCAACGCTTCTGCAGCACCAAACACACCATTATGAGAGCCTGTCCTTCTCAGTTTCAACAGGCCTTGAAGTGTTTTGCAGATTCTCCACCTACTTCAGTTTTCTCCTTGACCTTGGGAGAGCGGCACAAAGTTCCTATTGCTGCTGAAGAGGAGAGAAACCATTCCGTTACTTTCCTACCCACTTCCAGAGTAGCCCTGCTGTGGCTGATGATCATATGGCCGTTAGCTCCAGGCATCTTCTTGACACTTTGGAACTAGGACAGACACATTTCAGACTGTGTGTGGATATGTACCAGGCTTCAGCAGCCAAATCCAGGGACTGTTCTGTCTTTTGCTGCTGGCACCTTCTCAGTTTACACAGATCTGTGCAAGGGCCAGAGCTCCCACAGGCCCAAGAATCGAGTTCAGTACACTGGCAGGGACAATCTTTATCTCTGGAAATCGAGGATACGCGTATGTACAGAGGAGCTATCTATCTGACTGTGCAAATCCCGCACTACAAGTGGAGACTTCTAATCTTCAGTCAGCATCATGTCACTGGGAACACAACTTCCTGCCAGTAGAGGGTGACACGCAGGTCACACGCATTAGTACTTACAACCATCAGAGAATCATAATGTTTGTTCATACTGGAAGCAGACTAGGGAGTTATTTATGATATAATTCATCTGTATCTGTTTAAAATGAAACAATGATTTTGATAGCAACAGTTTGAAAGTGGGAAGGATCCAAAGCTTAGAGTCAGGAGTCGGGGTACTAGTGGGCTGTACAACCCACTGTTTTGTTTCTGGCTAATTTCATGTCAGCTTGACACAAGCTAGAATCATTTTGGAAGAGAGGCTCTTAATTGCAAAAATATCACAACCAAATTAGTATGTAGACAAGACCATGGGCATTTTCTTTGTGGGTGACTGATGTGAGAGAGCCCAAGAACCCACTGTGGAAGGTGTCACCCCTGGGCAGGTTGTCCTAGGTCCTACAAGAAAGGCTGAGCAAGCCATGGGAAACAAGTCAGTAAGCAGCCCTCCTCCATGGTCTCTGCATCAGCTCCTGCCCTGCCCTTCTTCAGTGACGGACTGTGATATAGAACTATAAGCTTACGTAAACCCTTTTCCCCCCAAGTTACTTTTGGTCATGGCATTTTATCACAGAAATAGAAACCCTAATGGATACCGAAATTGGTATCGGAAGTGGTATATTGTGACCTGACTCTGTTTTGGAGAGGTTGGTGGAAGAACTTTGTAATTGGGGCTGGAGAAGCCATTGAGTGTTCAGAGCTTCGTGAGTTGTAGGAACTTAGAAGACCATGCCGAGAGTAGTGAGCAATGCAGATCTGGCTTGTGACGTTTCAGGGGGAACTTTGAGAGTGCCTTAAGGACACTATCGGGGATCTTGATATTTTGATGAGCCTGGCAGTGGTGGCAGACACCTTTAATTCTAACACTTAGCGAGGCAGAGCCAGGCAGATTTCTATAAGTACAAGGCCAGCCTGGTCTACAGAGTACCAGGACAGCTTGGGTTACAAAGAGAAACCTTGTCTCAAAAAACCAAACAATAACAACAACAACAACAAAAGCTAAAGCAAAGCCTCTGTTTTACTAGGACAATAGATACCGGACAACTGGGGCTGAAAAATCAACTGTGGTTAGTAAGAAATCAACATCATTGAGGCAAATTCTTCTTCTGGGAAAAGTTTCCCGGGGTCGGCATCTAGAAGCTGTGGACCAGATAGGCTGTGCCTCTGGCTGGCAGGTGAACTCAATAATGTGCAAGAGTCTTCCTAGCAGTATTTGTTTTAAAGGCATGAAGGGATGGAGAGCGGCAGAGGAGCTTGACGTAGGAGAGGCCAGTAGAGGCTTTAGTGAAGGTGCAGCCTTAGCTGCAGTGGAACCCCAGTATTGAAGGGGTCATGGAGAGAGGAAGCCTGGTGCCCTGTGGCAGGGTTAAAGTCCTTGAAGAGAGCCCAAGAGTGGCTTCCGGTGAAGGTGCAGCCTAGTTGCCGTAGAGATGCCAGCATTTTGGAGATGCCAGGATCACAGGACAACCACCAAGGGCAGCAGCAGGTGTGGAATGGAGCTGAACTCAGCCTACAGGCTATGTGTGCCGTGAATAGCAGGGACAGAAAAGTGAGACTGTGAGCCTTTTGCAGCCCGGAAGAGCAGGGGTAAATCCCAGACATGGGGTTATTTACGCAGTTGCTGTCTCGTTTGTCTTGGTTCAGACTGTGACTGTGCCTGGGCTCATTTTTACTGGAGCAATAAAGTATTTAACTTATTTTTGATTTTACAGGAATCCACAGTTAAGAGACTTTAGAATTGTAAGACATTTTAGATAGTTTCATAGAAAACTAGGATATTTTATTTTACATTTAATTACAATAGAAGTACATCACATCCCCTTTCCTTTCTTTCCATCAGCTCCTTCCCATCAGTACCCCCCACTCTCAAATTGATAGCCTCTTTTTCTTCTCTCTCTCTCTCTCTCTCTCTCTCTCTCTCTCTCTCTCTCTCTCTCACACACACACACACACACACTCACTCACACACACACAAACACACACACGAAGGCCCAGGTCAATGTGGGTGGTGCCAACCCTGGGCTGGTGGTCCTGGCTTCTATAAGAAAGCAGACTGAATAAGCCAGGAAGCAGCACTCCTCCAGGGCCTCTGCAGCAACTCCTGTCTCTAGGATCACGCCTTGAATTCCTACCCTGTCTTGCTTTGATAATGGACCACGATGTGGTATAGTAAACTTGAAAGAAACTCTTTTCTTCCCAAGTTGCTTTTGGTCATGATGTTTTCTCACGACAATAGAAATCTAACTAAGACACTAACTCTTGATAAAACAGGACAAATCAAGCCATCTAGGTGACTATGTTAGATGCAAGGCGCTTCCGGCAGCAAGGGACTATGTTATTTCATTATTCAGAGACAGGCATGGCTGTATTAAGATGACAAGTCTGGAATCATAATCTTCAGACACATTAATACATTTTGTTATTTAAATAGCTGTGTGGTTTATAGGTAGTATGTCTATGGACTAATGTTTATGAGTTAACTAGATGGTTAGAGCTATAGAAATCACATATTTAAAAAATCTTTACTCTTAACCTGCATGTAGGATAATTTGAGAAATATGGTAAGGTTCATTTGTGGAAAAGTACTATTTGTAAAGTTTTAGGTTTATTTAGTGGAGAAATTAGCTCTATCAAAATCTTACGAGCTATTAAATACTAACAAAATATTTTTTTAAATTTATAAAAGCTGCTTTGCTCTTGGAAATATGTGATAACCATTTGCTAAGCACAATCAACATAATTGTTCATTTATTTCACAATCTCCTTTCTGTCATTCAAATTTGTGTTTTGTGGATGAAGGGAATTATGGGAAGTAATTCTTATCTAACTAGGTGTTGGTTTCTTCTGCTTAGTTGTGTTTGTGTCAATAAATCTAACATTTGCCTTTCATTTTGGTTTGAATATAGTTGCTTTGTGTGAAAGTAAATTGATTAATGCATGCATGTATATGTTTATACTTGAAGTAGATAGAGATACAGAAAGATAGATAATAGATAGATAGATACTAGATAGATAGATAGATAGATAGATAGATGGATGATAGGTAGATAGATAGATAGATAGATAGATAGATAGATAGATATAGATATATGCCAGAAATTCTAAGACAAATTAAAAGAGAATTACTTATTTTAGATTTTATTTATTTCTTTAATTCTTGGATCTAGATCACATATAAGTAAAACAATGATATCTTAGGTTATTTCAATGATGTTGGTGTCATGAAATTGCTGTTCTAAATTGAAACACACTTTAAAAGAAGTTCATTTTCCTTTTCTTGGCTGAGGAAAAAGAGGCAGACCTCTGGCATCTCAGTCAGAGATTACTGCTCAGATGGGACAGGTTCCAAAGGGACATCTTGTACAGAGGTCCATGTATTATGGGCAGCACACCACTGAAGGCAGCAGCACGCCTTAACTCTCTCCTTTTTCCACTGAAGGCAGCAGCATGCCTTAACTCTCTCCTTTTTCCACTGAAGGCAGCAGCATGCCTTAACTCTCTCCTT
>NC_022031.1:31780156-31789285 GCF_000317375.1 Microtus ochrogaster
TCCTTTTTCCACTGAAGGCAGCAGCATGCCTTAACTCTCTCCTTTTTCCACTGAAGGCAGCAGCATGCCTTAACTCTCTCCTTTTTCCACTGAAGCCAGCAGCACGCCTTAACTCTCTCCTTTCCAGTCCATAAAACTTGCGGAAGAAGGAAGAACTCAAGGTTCTCTTGGTGATCTCTCCCAAACGAAGAGGCGGCCAGAGCCCTTGCAGAAGGTAGGCATGCCAGTCCCTGATGTCAGTCCATGTACACTGGAGGGCCACTAGGTTCTGCTCCTTTTCAGGATTGACATCCTCAGCAGGTAGGGCACCGCAGGCTTGGTGCCTCTTATCTCTTTACAGGGAGCTCTGAAGGCCCCTTTCAGTCTCCAGTTTTACCCTGGACTGTTTGGAATCTTTCAGTCTGAAGTCTGCCAGAATGTTCTACTTTTTATTTCTCCTCCTCCTTGGATGATGACTGTGGGCCCCAGGTGCCAAGCTGTGGAACATAATTGTCTAGTGATGGTGGCATCTGGTTTGTTGGCAAGCATCTTCCAGAGTCTTTTTTTTCCCAGTGAATAAATGATAGCTTAGAGCTTGGTGATAACAGAGCTTTGTCTCCTAACATGCTCTGCCAGGTTTATTTCAAATTCATAAGCTTATGCTAAGCGTGAACAATGAACCAATGAGCACCACTCTGCAAGTTACTCTTCAGAAAATTTTGTTGCATAATTAGCCTGGAATTAATTGTGCTACTAATTGAAAAAAAATACAACTCCACCCGCCCCCTTTTCCAAGGATGCAAAAGTAAGGACAATTTTTAAAAAAACTCTTTATAAGTTAAAAAATATCAATACCTACAACAGTTGAACGTAAACACAAAGTAGAAAGAGATGCATTTGTGAAACTTTCCCCAGAGAGAAAGTTTACAACAGAATTGTAACTCTTCTTTTACTTGAATATTTTGCATTTCCTATCAAAAACATATCAACAATATGTCTATTAATCATTGCTCATGTCTTGGCCTAAAACTACCAAAGTCTGAAGAAAAGTAGCAATTGCTTGTCAAAGAGAAGAAGTAAATAAATTTATTTAAAAATAAACTTCAAGGATTTACTTAAGGGAGAGAAAGTTCAAAGTGATAAACACTCAAGTTGCTTAGGTTGACATAGTCATCCACGTGTTGTTAAGGACATAAAACTCTGTATTACAAAGTTACAAAGCTCCAATATTGACTGATACTCTCTATTTGCTGAAATGGTATACTCTTTGTTTATTCTTTATTAAAGAATGGGTAGATTATATAAAATTTGATCATATTATGATGACATTATTTGCCAACAAGTTATTTTTAAGTTGAATCCAGAGAGTTAAAAGCTTTTTTTCAACTTGTTACTAATTCATGTGCATCCATACATTGCTCTAAGCCTTAGTAAATATGCAGTGTGCTTGAAAGACCAATAATTATCATTGCTGTTCTAGAGCTTCTGGGCTAAACTACCCAGGATCAAGAATAAGCTTTAACATGAAAACCAAGGCCAGACCTACACAGATGTATATATGGTTGTCAGTAGAACCCGCTCCTGGAGAGCTACGAAAATCTTTCACAGCAAGTGGTCTAGGGTGAAAGGAAGATCAGATGGGAGGTCTGAAGGGGAGAAACAGCGGTGCAGCAGACAGCTTTGATTGTGAGGCTGCGGGGGGCAGGGTGTAACTGTACAATGCTACCAGAAAAGGATGTCCAACCTGGCAACTGTCTGGAAACAATGGAAAAGAGAGAAATTTGAGGGTATTACAAGAGGAAACTTTTGTCAAAATGAAACAAAACAAATAATACATGTGTGTATGGATATATATGTGTATATATACATATACATATACATATGTATATACATATACATACATATACATATGCATATACATACACACACACACACACATTAAAAAAGACGAGGCCCAGCTTTCCAGAACTGGATCAGACTGAGGTCTTTGCCCTGGTGTGTTTGGTTCGCCCTCTACACGTCACCTCTGGAGACCGTTGTGCCGAAGCCTAGCAGGGCTCCTCTTGGTAACTTTTGTCCTTTCATTCCTGTTGGCTATGGGTGTTGCATCTCCTGGGCAAGGCTGCCTCCTTCATTTTGGGCTCTTGGCCCTGTCCTTCCCCTCCTCTCCCCTGCCCTGCCCTCCTCTCATCTCCTCTCCCCTCCCTGTCCTTCCCCTCCTTTCCCCTGCCCTCCTCTCATCTCCTCTCCCCTCCCTGTCCTTCCTCTCCTCTCCCCTGCCCTCCTTTCCCCTGCCCTCCCCTCCCCTGCCCTCCTCTCCCCTCTCCTCTCCCCTCCATCTTCTTTCATTCAGCCACCTCACCCAATCTCGAGATTGCGGGTGCCTTAGTGAAGACAGGCCCACACTCCGTTCTTACACAGACCCCCTAGGACACCTCACCTGGTCTCGCTGGTGCTCAAGCTCAGCAGTCTGACAAATAGTCATCTCCCTATCACACCCTGTTCTCATCTCTCATTCCTTGACTCTTCCTTTAGCTTGCCTTGATTCCCCTATCGCGGTCACCAGGCTTAAAACGATGGATTGTGTTGGCTTTCTTCTGAAATTGCCGAATCAATGCTGATGTTTCTCTGACCACCATTATCATCACTCTGTCGAAGATTTTGTGATAACACTATTCAACTGGTTCTCTCTGACTCCAGCATCTCCCCTAGAATGCATTCATTCTACAGGCCCTGACTGACTAAAAGCTGAAGTTCTTACTAATGAAGTAGCATCAGCTTCCACTCAACCAACTGGCTATCTGCTACCTGCTATATAATAATATATATGTTAAGCACACACATATAAAAACATACATACATACATATATACATATATATGTCTGTGTCAAAAATATTAAAAAGGATGATGTAGCCATGTTTCCAAGTGGTGGTGGTGACAGTGAGATCAGTGAGGATGAGGTAGCAGAATAAAAAGTCTTCAAATTTTTTTAAAGGCTCTCCAAATTATGCATAAAATTCCACAATTTAACTCATCACTTTCTATGCTGAATTGAATTAATCAAAAGATTTTTAGAAGAAGTATTTTTTAAAGAAAGATTCTGAATCTCAAACCCGCTAATTTCATAGATACAAGGGCTGAGAATTGTCATTGGCTTGGAGAAAATAAATGTAGCAAGAAACGATTGTAAAAGAAAGTAGAAAATTGTTAATGTTGACATTTGTTAAACTACATGATATAATGATACAATATTCTAACAGCTTATGCATTCCACCTCCTGAACATTTTTAAGAATACAATTGTTTATTAATGAAATAAAGATTAGATTCAGGACCCATCAAGTAGTGCTAATAGCTACTTGGTTCTCCCAACCCACTTGGTTTTCACCCTGGGATCCACGCCCGCCAGGATCTCTGTGTAGTAGCTGGTAGTAAATGTTTCTATTTTCCTTGCTTATTGGTAACCAGAGAAGGATGTGGACAGTGCACAAAGAGAAGCAAATGGCTTTAAGATTCTGTTTTAAACCCTTAAATTGTTGGTTCACGTGCTTTTTTTGAATAGTTCGTTATTGAGATTATACTTGTGCCCAAGCTCTACATGAAAGGCAAGCTGCTGACTGCACAAGTGTTGATCACAGGGAAAGGGGAAGATTTCCAAGCTGGCTAAGCAAGCAGCCCGTTAGTAGCTTCCTGCATAGGAGGAAAATGATTAAGGGCTCGCCTTTCGTCAAGCATGCTCTAGCTCTCAGCAGATAGAAAGCTTGCCGGTTTGTCAGCCGGCAGTGGCAGGCATCCAGTTCTCCCTTACTGGGTATATGGCATTCAGCAAGTCAAACTTCTGAACCTCGGTTTCATTACTTAAAAATAGAAATAATAACATGTTCCCAGCTCTCACAATTGTGAAAATTTCAGGTTATGAAAAGGGCATAATCACTAAGACGCTGTAAATTGCCTGTGTATTAACTAACAACGTTTAGAATGACGTTCGTGGAGTCATTTTTATTTTTTAAGATTTATTCTTGTTACGTGTGTGTGTGTGTGTGTGTGTGTGTGTGTGTGTGTGTAAATGTAGATCACTTACATACAAGCCTGTGAAAGCCAGAAGAGGGTGCTGTATCTTCTAGGTTCTGGGAATCAAACCCAGGTTTCCTGCAAGAACAGCAAATACCCTTACTGGCTGAGCCATCTTGCCAGCCGACAAGTTAGCATCTACGGGCAAATGTCTGGCTGAGAACAACTCTGAGAGATAACAAATCAAGAATAAGAATTCACAATTGTATCAAGCACTTGCTTAATTTCACCCTAAGTGGATTCCAATTTGCACACGTACTATACTTTGTACAATAAACTAGTCTTGGAACATGGGACATTTTTTTTTTCAACAGAAAGAAGACTTTTGGGCTGAAGAGAAGGTTCAGATTTAATTAAGAGTGTGTCCTGTTCTTGCTGAGCACCCATGTTTGATTCCCAGCACCCACATGGTATGACTCACAACTGCCCTTAACTCCAGCTCCAGGAGATCCTTAGCCCTCTTCCGACCTCTGCAGGCACCAGCACACATATGCCCACAAGCATGAGTTTAAAAAATAAAAATAAAAATAAAACCAATGCTATCAACAGTGGCTATTTCTTAACTCATCTGCAGAGGCTGCTCAAAGGTAACTAAGGTGTTATACTTTGGAGTTGCCATGGGCCACTGCCCACTCTACAGCATCTCGGTGCAGGGACCCAGGCATCATGCGTGTCTCCGCTGCTAATCTCTGCACCCTGGGAGAACTGGAGATATCAGCTGCATCCTCCCCCTGCATCAGTGTGAGATGAGAAGGAATTGCTGCTGCTTGGGAACCCCTGCCTCTCACTCAGCCTGTGTCAGCACAGAGTTCAGAGCTCTTCCCTTTAACCTCCCCACGCAACTGTCCGTATCCAGGGTTTCTTCACCTCTTCTCAGAAGTATAGGAAAATTTGTCTACGCTAAATGTGGGCCGACTTTTTATTGCTATTATTCTCTAAACAATACAAACATCCCCTGCCACTATATTAAATGGAATGAGGAATCTGTGATCTGTCCATTGGAGGCTGTGTGGCATATGTGTAAATACAACACAGGGAACGTTGGTCTCTGCACTTTGGTGTTCTGGCACAGTTGTCTGGAATGTTCCCTTTAAGTACTGAGCAACGACTGGGCCTCCTGCTTGGGTTGCAGTGAACCCTTGAAAACCGATCATCAGGAAAGGAAAAGCTTGCAATGGGACCCATCTCTTTTGCCTGTGCTTACGGTCACTCTCTTTTTTCATAAGATGTAGCCATTTAGGGAATTGCCTCTCTGTTGTGGTTCCAAGAAACTCCAGGTCCCATTTGGGAAAGGTATACTAGAAAGCCCTGTGGGTGGGTACAAGGTATCTTTTTCCTTCATAAACAATAGGATAGAAAACCTTGCTCTAGTGTAGACCTGACAAACACTTGAGTTGGAGTTTCTGGTGGAAATGTATGAATTAGAAATACTCATCTAGGAGTCCTTTACTGCAAATTTAGGAATACTTTGGCTTTTTGTTAGGACAATCAAATGAAGGCACATTCGTTAACCTCCGCTATTCTGGCTCATTTTCAAGATGCCATTTTAGTGGCTATCGTGGGATAAAATGAAGTTCCGTGGGGTAATAAATGTGTTTGTCCCCAAAGACAACTGTGTTAATCTTGGGATCTCCAGTAAATTGATGCAGAGAGGGGTCTGTAGGGGAATCTGTGTGGGTAGGAATGCCCGGACCCATGTTTAGCTTGAGTTATATTCTAGCAAGAGGTCAAAGAGACAAGCTTTAAGTCTCCACATTCCAAACTGTTCACCGGAATGCTGTCTGTCGTTGTGTAGTTTGTCCTTGAACAAACGGCACTCCACTGCTTGTTAGGACTTTGAAATACAGCAAGTTCCCTTGTAAAAGGCTGGGTTAGGTGGGAGAGACACCTTGATATTTGTGGTAAGGTCCTGTGTATGCGACCACCCTGGTACTACTAGGTGCCATATTTATCCACAACTAGCCAGGAGGAAAAAAAATAATTGCAGGCGGGAAATATCCTAAGGGAATTAATAAAATTATTATTCCATTAGTCTTTGTTTATTTTACATAAATTGACATTTTAATTTTTTTACAGTAGAAAGTGGGGAGTTAATACTTGTTGACTATTAAAGGCTGCCTAATCTTCTTTCTTAGATGTAGTAGTAGCAGCAGTGGAAAGGGATCCAATCAGCTCTGAACACTCTATGCACATATAGCTCTTCATGGCCCAGGACAGACTTCATCCTGTCTCACCCCAAAGCTCTCTGAGAAGATGGCTGTTTCTACACGTGATGCAGGAGTTGCAGGGAGGGCGGAGACTAATAGCATTTCCCAGGGGACTTGCTGCTGTATTCCAGCCTGCTTCTAGCCCTGTAAGTCCATGTTCTTCTGCATCACTACTATTAAAAGAAAGAGAAAAATCAATGGCAAGGAGACGTCTCTGCAACAGGTGTGTAAACTTAGTTCACCAAAGACAGGCTTCCTGTAACATACAACATTTGATTCATCTTGAGCGGAATGTCTCAATGAGATTTCTCAAAAAAATCTGTTACCCCCTTTAACTTTTCACTCGCTCCTTCTTCATGAAAATCCATGCACTTTGGCACTAAGTATTTGTCTCTGATGACATATTAGTGTTGTCCCCCTCCATCAAAACTAAACTATTCGCACCATGTGGCCTGGCACAGAGTGGAGACCGATGTTTGCTGAATAAAAGCAGCAAATGAAGAAGCTAAGCTGAAGAAACTAAAATACTGATTTAGAACTTTCCACAAAGACATGTCAACAAGTTACATACATGTGACTGGGGGGAAAAAACCAAGGGACGGGAAATAGAAACATGTTTAAAAGAATCTCTACCAAAGTAGGGATTTGCTTTGGTTGAACTGTCTATCAGGTTTGTGTGTGTGTGTGTGTGTGTGTGTGTGGTGTGTGACATTGATGTGGAAACCATCACAGGCTAGAAAAAGGCATTCATCCTCTGGAATTACAAGCAGTTGTGAGCCATTAGACGTGGGAGCTGGGATCTGAACTTGGGTCTTCCGAAAGAGCAGCCAGCACTCCTAACCGCTGAGCCATCTTTGCGGCCCTCCATTCTTTAAGTTTTATGATTAGAAACACAGTCTATTTAAAAACAGTCCTCTGACATTACTCCGATTTGCTAATGGGAAAGGCTTTCCCCTGCTGCTGTGGCTTCTTCTTCCAACCGCCCGTCTTTCCATCCATCATCAAGTCCCTCTACTCTTTCTGCCCGTTACAAAATCTACTCTTTGCATCCATAGTAGCTTTCCACTTTTTTTTCCTTCTCTTTTACTTAGCCAGCCTTACATTTTTTCAGGTCATCTTCTTAGCTGTCACTTCATCCAGCCATTCCTTCTGCCTTTCATGGTTTCATCCAGCTACCTAATAATTCTGTTTTTCTTTCTCTGTTGTAAGGGCCAATTGATTGTCGATAAGCAGCAGGTATGTATAAGACATCCCAGGATATCGAACCTGCATTTAAAGGTGTCATTTGGGGACAGGTAGAGGATGATTCTGTCACTTCCGATGGACCTAGCAGACACCTAGTTAATTTTTCACCTTGCAGATCAGAACCAGAAATAACAGCTGTAATAATCGAGCCTTATTTAATCACACTTTCTGTTTGCCCTTCATATTGGTAGTATAAATTATAGAAACTGTCATTTCAGTTTCTGAGGGTACATGAAATCCATCCTGGCCTTCCTGATGAGAGCCTTTTGTTATTAATTTTAGAGATCTTGCTCACTGCAGCAATGTCCAAGAAGTATGCTGATTTTCATTTGCTAAGTTCATGGGCAGAACTAAAGCCTTCCTTTTGCATTGTGCTTTATAGCTTCCCAGTTGTTTTAAAAGAGCCCACCATTCTTAGTTCTCAATCAAAAGCTAAACTTCTATTTTTGCATATGCTTTGCTGCAGTTCTCCTCAGACCCAGGTACACCCTCTTCCCCCGGGGACATGCCCCGGTGCTGTTTTCATTAACTTCCCCCGGTGTTTGTTTGGATAGTCAGATGATGATGAAGTGGATGCTGTTCTCATTATTCTTGCCTCGGGATGTGGTAGATCACCATCTGCAGATGCCGTGTAAGTGATCATCTTGGCACTGACCCATGTACCACCTTTGTAGTCATGGGTATTCCATCTGAGAGGTGCCATCTGGTTTTCACGCAAGTCAGAGGGAGAGTGGGGCGGGGGGGGGGGGAGGTCTGTGCTCCACTGCAGAGACACGTGTACAGAGAAAACAAAAACCTGAGGGCTTTCCGTTCCCGCCAGAGACAGGGCATCAGCTGTTGTATTGTTTATATCAAATTCTCTCTTAGCTCACACCTTCACTGATACAGCTCTGTCTCTCCAGACCTGCTAGAGAGCCCTCTGAACACTACATTGGAGCCGGGCCGGGCCTAGGCATGGAAAATGAAGGGAGTGTCCCAACACAGAGCTAAAACCTCATGTGACTTTTAGCCCAGTGCACTGATCACAAGCTTTTCTAAGTTACTGTCTTTTTTGTTGCAGGTTTTATCCAGAAATCTTTTCAAAACAGCGCAAAGAGATCCACCATTACTTTCCATCTCTTTTAGGTGTATCTGTTCATATTTTTTTTCCTTCTGAACAATTTGAGAGAGAAGTGGTTTTTCAAAATGTGACTCATTTACCTATAAATGCAACAGTTTTTGTTTCCTAAGATCACGACAATCATTTGCAAGCAGAATTATCCAATTTAGGAGGGGAAACATTGATATGTTACTATAATCTTATATAATTTATGTTTTAAAACCAGTTGTTTTCAACCTGTGTGTGGGTCATGACCCCTTTGGGAGTGTCAAACACTTGTCACAGGGGTTAAGTTCATCAAAAAAAAAAAAAAACCAACCCACAGATATTTACATTATAATCAGAACAGTAACAAAATTACAGTTATGAAGTAGCAACAAAAATAATTTTTTGATTGGGTGTCACCACAACATGAGGAACTGTATTAAACAGTCTTAAAGGGTCACAGCATTAGGAAGGTTGAGAACCACTGCTTAGAATCATCGGAGAAACAACTTCTCCTTCTCCTCCTCCTCCTCCTCCTCCTCC
>NC_022031.1:31789385-31805274 GCF_000317375.1 Microtus ochrogaster
TCCTCCTCCTCCTCCTCCTCCTCCTCCTCCTCCTCCTCTTCGTCCTCCTTCTTTTCAGTAGATGGCAATTAACACAGAAACTCACAACTGGTCAAGTTCAGACTGAGATAGCAGAATGTTCAGCCTTAAACGGGATACACATATCATGCTCCCTCCTTCCAGGATCCACCAGAAAGGATAGAGAATACAGATCATCTAGAAAGGGGGGGCTGGGAAGACTGTACGAGCCAGAAAAGGTGGTGGACAACTGTAGCAAGACTGTTTTCCTGAGACTACAGACAGTCACACACACAAACTCACAGTGATTGTGACAGGATGCACAAACTTGTGTAAGCTCAGGCCAGACAAAACGCCAGCATATAGGAGGCAGGTGGGTGTGAAGTCCATCTCTGATGGAGGAGCTACTGGCAATCAGTTACTGCTAGGAGAAAGATTGCCATGCACACCGTGGCCCCCGTCTGCGCTCTATGTGCTAGAACCCAGTTTGCGAGCTTTGGGCAAGGGGCTGGAGGTTGAGAATACACACGCAGAGACAGACTGACACACAGACCTTCAAACACTGGTACCAAAAGCCCCTCTTTAATAGCACTGTGGAGGCTTAAATACCCTGCAGTCAATGGCCAACAGGTGAAAATCCCATCCTCTGATCCTCTAAGCTAGGCACAGCTTCTAGTAACTTCGATTAGAAGGCTCTAGACAGGGAAGAGCAAGCAGCTGAAGGCCAGGACTCAATTGGTCCCAACAAAAGATAATTTCACTTAATAATGTTGCTCCTTGCATGTCATTCTTAGGAGAATGACCACCAAGAACCAAGAGTATATGAACAGCATGTGATTCTTTTTTTAAATAGAAGAGGATTCACAGTTGGGTGGGTGGAAAAAGGGTACGTGGATCTAGGAGGAGTAAGAGGATGAGGGTGAGGGTAAGATCAAAACACACTATGTAATTCTCAAAGAAATAATAATATTTTTAAAAATGATGCTGAATTTGTAAAACTTTGCTACCTTGTTTTTGTCCTTAATTAGAATGATTAAAAACTTAAAAAAAACCAGCTTATTTTCTCATGTGGTCTACTCAATGGAAACAGTAATCTCTGAGTGCTCACCTTAGACCAGTTCGTAGTATAAAATAAACAAAGCAGAAAGAGAAACACTGGGTGCAAGTCTGCTATGTCTTTGGCTCTTTTCTTTGTCCTACCTAATGCAATCCAAATTTGGAAATAATGGCCCAATCGGTTCTCTATTCTTGAGCCCTAGGCACCCAGCACCAGGTGGTACCAGAGAGCAAATCCTCCTACTTAGTTTTTTTCTTACTTTGCTCTCCTATTTCTCTTGCCAGCTCTATTGAAGTGACAGGGCTTTGTCTTCAAAATTGCTTCTTCTTCTTAAGAAACCCACCACTCTTTCATTGATCCTTCTCCCACATGGCAGGATGGTAGTGAACACCACACCCTCTAAACTTTTTGGAATAGCATTATTGATTTTCCTCTAGGTCTTTGAAAGACAATGCATAGAAATGAGCATTAGCTCAAAAGGCATATTTTAGGGTCCATAGACACCCTTTCTATTAGGTTTATCAGTCACAAAGAGGGGCGCTAGAAGCCTCTGGGCAATGTATGTCCATGTTTCTCCAGTTCCTGCTTTTTAAGGGATTCTCATTATTTATGCATTTGGTTTTATAATGTCTGGTCTGTTTTCACCCATACGTCATTCCTTGCTCACTAATTTATCCAAAGGTCTTGAAATCACAAAGCGTGATGATTCACCTCAAATGTTATCTCTTACGTTTATTTCACACTAATAATAACTAGTCTCTTATTTGCAAAGGATGCTTTCCTCCAAGACACATGTTTTAAAATGGTGAAGCGTTGAGATAAAACACCTCAATTGGCAGAGTAATTAGTTGGTCAACTGGTTTTTTTTATCACATAAATTACTTTTCTGTCAAGTGACAACAAATGTGATTTGAACTAAGATTAATTACATAATAATTATGCTTAACATAATTGGTTAAATAGAGGAATTTCTTATGAAATGGTATATTTTTAATTTATACAAATAAGACCAGATGGTGAAGAGCTAGTTTTAATTAAATTAGGTTTTATAATTATAGATGATTAATTTTAGATTTGACTGAGATTAGAAAGGATGTATTAAGGGAATTACTTTTGAGTTTTTTCAACGGGATGATAGCATATTATGATACTTATAAGCTCTGATACCTGGGATCAAATTAATAATCTCCTAATTCCACTTTCACAAATAAAGAGGTTACTAAAGGAAGCAGCAGATGACTTTTCTTTGAAGATGCTTGAGATCCAGCGGCATCCTGTCTGCGTAAGAGCTACTTGCTTTGTTTCAGAGAGATGAGGAAGTGGGAGCATTGAATGGTTTACTGAAGATGTTTCTAATTCTCCAATGTGGTGACTGAATCCTTGCCATGGCATAGTCTATGTATCCAAACCTAAAATTACTTTTGAAAGTTATACCAGGGTCCCGCACAATCAAATAATGTAGAGGTTAGCTTTTCTTTCATTTTCTTCTTGTTCAGGAAGGGTTTTTTTTTGTTTTTTGTTTTTTGTGGCTTGTCATATGAACCACAGAGCAGGGAGTCTGAGAATTGCTTCTGATCACAGGAACCGTGGGTCACTCACCTGGGAAAAAGTCTGGATCTAGAGCTGAGTCACAGAGGGACCTGCTCTACGCTTGGTAGGAGTTATTTCTGCTGCACAGATGGCTTCCAGGTATTCATTCGTTCTACTCATTTGCTCCGTCATCGGATGTGTACCACGTGGTAGCTCTGCAGTGCCAACATGTCTTATCAGGAATCTGTTTTCAGAGGAAGACAAAATAAATGGATCAGCTCCATCGTAGTCTGATCGTCTCTAGATGATTTCAACAATCTTTCTCTGCTGCTTCCACAGGTTCCCAAAGCTTAGGCCTAACCCAAAATTGATCCAATGATTAAGTGGTCTGAATCTTCAGATTGTCCAAACCAGGAGAACAGTGGTTGAGGCAAGGCCTTTAGATGGAAGTCTACACATGAAACTATATGCATGTGCTCCTAGGCATAAGGAGAGGTGGGGGGCCGTATAGGACGACCCTTACCGTGGAGGATGGGGAACAAGATCCTTGGATCATAGGACTCATCTTAGTTTGGGCCATCATTCAGCTTTAGGGCTGGCACTAGTAGTGTTACCATTTCTCTCTGTCTCTGTCTGTCTGTCCTCTTTCCCTCATCCCTTTTCTGGGTGTCTGTGTCTGCATGTGCAGGTGCTTATGTGATTAGAATCCTGGGCCTTTCACATAGTAAGTATGTGCTGCGTCACTGAGCTACATCCCCAACCATATGAATCCTATTTTTAACTGATATGGGACAAGATGCCTAAAGCCAGTTAGGACAACCTGTCCATTGTGAGGTAGATTTACCAAACTTGACACATCTCACATCAGAATAATGCTTTTTATAAATATAAAATCAGAATAGAAGTTCAATTATATTTTTTATATTTTTAGGAGTTGAGTTTTAAAAACAGTATTAATTATACCTTTATCATATAACTCATATATAAATATTGCAAAAGTCATAAAATAAGTAAAAAGAAAGGATGAGTTTCAATTCTAACATCTAGCAATATTCTTCAAATATTTCCCCATGGGTATTTGTTTTTATTTTCTAAAGTAAAAGATAATTATGTACACTAATTTTTCTGCTTCCCCTTACCTCTCCCCCCTCCCTGATTTCCTTCTTGATTGTGTATCCCAGCTGGTCTTGAACTTGCAATCCTCTTGCCTCATCTTCCTGAGTGGTGAGATTGCAGGCATGGTTTATATGCAGCATTTTGTAACCTTTTTCTTTCTCTCTGATCCATACACTATGATTGTCTTTCTGTGTTAATATACCCTCAACAATCAGCATCATGGAAAGAAGCAAGAAGCACAATTTTTCAGAATATAACCTTGGTTTTACCTAGTCACTTTTTAATTTTTATGCATTGAAAGTTGTAGTGGCGGGGAGGAGGCAGAAATCCTCAATAAATAAATAAATTTAAAAAAAATAAAAAAATAAAAATAATTTTATGAAAAATAAAATACAAAAAAAGAAAGTTATATTTTAATTCTTTTCAGGTTCTAAAGCTCCTCTTCTCCATTGTTGGTTGGTTTTTGCCTACAGAAGGAGGACTTTTCATATGGAATTGGCAGCATTCATGTAGAGATTAAACCCACATTTCAATTATTTTGTGCAATATTTGTGCTTTTTGTATACTTTAAGTTGCAGAGTAATCATTGTCATATATTTTTATAGCAAAACTTTCATTAATTTCCTCCCAAGGATATAAAAATATACCTTAATTTAATGAGTAAACTATATTAAAATCTCAAGTACTAATAAGTTAGTATTGAAAATTGATCTTATTAAGTGGTTCAAACCTTGACTGCCTCTTACAACCACCTGGGATGTTTCTAAACTTCTGATTTCCCAGACATAACCCTGTAGCCAGAGGCTTTTCTGTCCTGCCTGGCCCACAGCTGTTTTAAAATAAACATTCAGAGGTTTAATATATTTATAAATGTTTAGCCAATAGTTCAGGCTTATTACTAGCTAGTTCTTACATTTTAATTAACCCATTTCTATTAATCTGTGTATCACCATGAGGCCTGTGGCTTGCCAGTGCTCTGGCATCTTGTTCCTTTAGTGTCTGCTGGTATCTCCCAGACTCTACCCTTCCTCTCCTGTATCTGTGCTTGGATTTTCTGCCTGGCTCTATCCTGCCTTGCTAAAGGCCAAAGCAGATTTATTTGTCAACCATGAGAGCAACACATATTCACAGTATATAGAAAGATATCCCACAGCATTTCCCCCTTTTCTGTCTAATCAATATCACTTTAACATAGAAACAGACGAGCAGTATAAGGACAATAACCTTAACTTTGAATCAATATGCAAAAAAACCCTTAAACAAGAACAGAAATATATTTACAGTGCATTAATTTTAAATTTGTATCATTCCAAAATCCATGCCAACGCAAAATATCTGAGATTAATAGTGATTTTTTATTCTATATTCTTATATTCTGCTAAATATAACAAACATCCATAGCCCACCAAATAACTAAAGACCATCATATCCCCAACTCTTGGTAATGTAGTTATAATTTTTCCCAACTGATTCCTGCTGTCTATGGACAAAGTATCTTTAGGGTTCCTGAGATAATGGCCACATCCTGAGAGAATCAGTTAGAACCTTTGCTGATAGATATCACCTGTCAAGGTTCAGGAGTTCTATCTTGATCAAATGTGGTCCATCTTAGCCCAGAACAAACTCATAGCCTCTTCTTTCCTGTGGAAACAAAAGCAAAACCACTTCTCCAAAGCAATGCATCTTTTAAGGTCCATTTTATAAATACATTTTTTACTTCTTTTTTTTTGTTTAAAAGTTTTTGAAAGCTTCAAAGTTTAAAAATTTTTTGTTTTATATTTTTGTTTTAAAGTTAAGGCATTTAAAAAATATTTAGGTTGGCATAGTTTAACAGTCTCTTTTTGAAATCCCATGTCTCCCAGCAACTGTCTTTTGTCCATCAACCTTGAAAGAAAATTTAAAATCAACACAATAACACAGGATCCAGACTCCCTATGTATTTCCCATCTTTACATGGCTATTTTTATTTTATATTACTTTTGCTGTCCCTTCAAAGACTTTGTTTTATTTTTTAAAATTATTTACTTCTTTCTATAGCTGCCTATACCCATTTTCTTTCTTATTTAAGCCTATGCACATTGTAAAACACATTAAAGATTTTTCTGTCTGGGCCACTTTTTCCTGTGTATCTTTTACCCTTTGTGTCTGTATGAGCAAAAGCTGAATCTGCCATGCAGCCTGCTGTGTGGCTTGGAAACACCTCTGTGTACCCGGGTGGGAATCCGCCATGTTGTGCTCGAGCACACATGCTGCAGCATATCTGTGCCGAGGTGTCTCTGTACTGCACCCTGCATGAGAAACACAAATAGAAAACTGTTTCGGCTCCATTTAATGTGACTAGATGTCCTTTTCAAAGCTTTATTAGGTCTTCTGGAAATTTGAAAGGCCCATGATGTAACCAGCGGCTTCTCTGTCCCATCTGGCCCTGTAGCCATTTATAAATAATCACTCAGAGGCTTAATATTGCTTACAAATGTTTGACCGATGGCTCAGACATATTAGCAGATAGTCCTTGCATTTGAATTGACCCATTTCTATTCATCTGAGCATCACTATGAGGACTGTGGCTTACTGGTGCTCTGGTATCTTGTTTCTTTGGCAGCTGTTGGCATCTCCCAGACCCTACCATTGTTCTCCTGTATCTTTGCTTGGATTTCCTGCCTTGCTCTATCCTGCCTTGATGTAGGACAAAGCAGCTTTATTTATCAACCAATGAGAGCAAAACATATTCACAGTGTACAGAAAGACATTCCACAGCATAACTCTGATCCAGAAAACACATAATCTCTGATAATGGTCAGGTTCTGACAGGTAATTCCTAGCTTTCTAGGTAATTACCCTATACAGACACATTGGGTGATACCTTGTTCTACATCTGAGTCTTCTTTTATTCTGAACTTCTACATATTATGTGGATGGGATAGGGGATTGATCTGAGTAGCAATTGTCAGACCAGATGAAAAAAGGAATTCAATAGAGATGCTGCTTCTGCCACAAAGCACTAGTTGGCTCTGAGATCCAGTGTCTAAAGTTTTGCCTAGCAAAAGAAACAGGCTGTGTTCCTGATGATAACAATGGTGACAATAGCAGCTGGCTCTGAGATCACTGGGTCATGGAATGCTCACATCAGCTCTGTGAAGCTGGCCCTATGATCTTCTCTAGGTGCACGTGCACAAGGGAGACTCAGTCCACACTTGGAATGCAGCCTCTGGCTCTGTACTCTGTAACTCCCAAGAAAGTACCCACTATCTCCATGTTTCAATATATCACGTGCATACCATAGGACCTACACTCTTCCAGCCTGGGAAGACTGGAGGAGTGGTTCTCCACATTCCTAATGCTGAAACAGTTCCTCATACTGTGGTCACCCCAAACCATAAGATTATTTTTTATTGATACCTCACAAACTGTAATTTTGCTGCTATGAATCATAGTGCAAATATTTCTGAAGAAAGAGGTTTACCAAAGGGAGTGTGACTCACAAGTTGAGAACCACTGGACTAGACATGTAATTGCAATTGTCAACTAATTTTTAGAAAGGACTTGACATTTTTCAAAATAAAACAACAGTGGCCCTCAATGACAGGTGATCAATTGATGCTGTCTCTCCCCGGAATTCTTGGCTAATCTGAGACACTTCAGAGGTATTACTCTGGGAAGGGATGGGGCACAACTAACACATAAGAAGTGGAGGCGAAGGAGGTGATGCATCCTGTAGTGCACAATATGCATCCAACAAATGCATCCATCCAACAAATGCATCCATTCAACAAATGCATCTTCCATGTCAATAATATTGAAGTCAATATGGCCCGTGTTGACTATTTAACAATTCAGACACAAAGAAAATAACAGAGAAATTGAAGAATTTACTAAGGCAAAAAGTGGGTCTGAGGACTTGAACCCAAACTGGAATATGTCTCATGGGTATGAAACTTCACTCTCACTTTGCAAAGTGTAGGCACTTCTTAATTTTTGTCTCAAGACTTTGCGATGAGGTAAAGGACTATGGCTTTTGGCAGACTAAGTTGTTACTTTAACCCACGAGAGTCTGATAAAATGAGTCAAGGATTTGTTTAGGTATAACATAGGGGTAAACACTCAGATATAAAACAGATTAGATGCCATCGCCACCCAGATGCTGTGTCCTCCTGTCCTGCCAACTGCTCCTTGCTCTGGCCCCAACCAACAGAGTCAATACCAGAGGGGGAGAGTGCACCCCTTCCTCCTCAGCTCTTAAGTGGTCATGTGCACAGACAAGACCACTACCTAGGGCTTGCTGCCCAAAAAGTCATTGGCTAAACTGATCAAAATCCCACAATCCTCCCCCTTTTTTTCTAAATAAGAAAGTTCTAATCCAAACATAAAATTATCTACATTACGAACAACTATCAAATATTGTGCATTAGAGAGAAAAGGTAAGCTGAGAAGGGGTGATGCATGTATTCAATCCCAGGACTCAGGGAGGCAGAGGCAGGTGGATCTCTGTGAGTTTAGAGTTCAAGGGCAGCCTGGTCTACAGAGTGAGTTCTAGCATAGCCAGAGATACACAGAGAAACCCTGTCTCAAAAAAAAAAAAGTAAGAAAGAAAGAAAGAAAGAAAAGGTAATAACATAAACAAAAATCAAACTACAACCAACAAGAACAGCATCAAGCAAGAGCAAGAAACACATACTAAATATCCAGGCCGTAGGTAATTGGCAAATTATGAAGATTATTTCAATAGCTGTCCTACCCTGGAGAGTCTAGGTCTTGTGCCTAATATATCCTAGCTAAGATATGAGAGCATTGCAACTATAACTATCTAATCCTCAACCCCATGAAAGATCTAAGAATAAAAATAATATTACCTGAGTAAGTGGGAAATACCAGTGAGCAACCTCCAAAAGATGCAGGAAATGATAGAAATAGCTGGCTCCCCAGATAGTCACCCAATGTATATCTCCGTAATGTTGGGTCAACCAACTTTGGCTATAGGCATAGAATATCTGACAGACCATTTTCAGAAGCAGGAAAATTTGAAAGACTGTCCTACCCTATCTTGGCAAGATTTAGCAGTCCATCTTCCTTGTATCCTGTTTGTCTGGATTGGATAGCATGCTTACTGTCAGCAATTGAGGCAAGGACAGTTTTTTGCCTAATAGGCCAATTTTGCCAAGAAGAAAACAGCTCCATATGGAGTGTCTTCAGTGCTCACTGTTCTCACAGGAGTCGATTGGGGCTGCCCCAAAACTCATTGGTTAAACAGATTGAAATCCCAGGACACTTAGTACAATGTGTGTGTGTGGTTGGGGAGGTTGGGGAGTGTCGGAAATGCTTACTTTACCAACTATGGTCTCTTAGGCCTCTTAGCCTTTTACCCTTAGAAAGAAACCAAGGAAGCAACAGGCTAAATAACAGTGACAACTACATGGCTATGATATTAAAGGGCAGGGGAAATGCCTTTAAGAGCTGTTTGGGATCATTAGAACACATGACGAAGATGAGCCCCTTCAAAATCTGGATGAGAAGCAGCCATACACCATGTCTGTGAATCTGGAACCCACTGTAGAGGTTTCTTGGGTGTTTGCTGTAGATGAGCTGCCCGTGTGTCTTTAGCAAGGGTGCATATTTCAATTCCTAGCCTACTTCGTGTGGTCTCTAACAACAGTGAGGAGAAAAGAGCTGTAAGGAACAGGGAGACATCTTGCCATGGACTTCCACGGTTCAGGCAATTTAAAAAGCAGAGAAGTTTTTTTTAAAAAGGGTACATCAAAGTGTGCTGTTTTTGATCCGAAGTAATGGAAGTTGCCTAACACCTAACCCAGAGGCTGTGAAAAGAGAGCACTAAAGTGACAGGCTTCATTTGCAAGTTTACGGTCACCTCTGGGCGCCCATTACCGATGTCCATGTCAAGGAAGCCTTCTGAAATTGTGTTTACATGGGGGGTCTCCTGGAGAAGCTCTCAGGCTGGGACGCAGGCAGATGGCTGACCCTGTCCTTGCTCTGGATCCGTCCCTTTTGTGTCATTCTCACCCCGAGAAGCTCTTTCTCCATTAGGCATCTCTTAATTCAGATCTAATTCTTCACCTGCCTTTTTGTGTGCTGAGAGCTCTGCTCTCCCCAGGCCAATTTTTCAGCCACATCAGCTATGTAAATCAGCACATCTTCTTGGATTGATTTTCTTTGTGAGCCAGGAGCCATTTGTGGTATTTCTGCCTGGGAGTGCAATTTGAGCTGTTTCATTGTTGAGCTTTGCAGTGGCTGTTTCAATTTTCATACAGTAGGTACTCTTTCTTTTTAGCACCCTGGACCGCAGTCTGTTTCTAAAGGGAATTGATTCTACATTTGATAACAGCCTCACTTACAGACCACCCTGGTGTGTCCAGATGCAGGGCGTAGTGAGTAGGAACTGTGGATGCATCATGACAGCGCTCAGAATTTCTGAGAGGGACACAATGCTCTAACACAGGGACAGAATTACTTCTCTCGTAGAGAAGAATGGAGAAGATGGTCATCGTCGCCTTTCCTAATGAAAATGTAAAACTCAAAGCACAAAAATGACAGTGTATTGCAAATGGTGCATAGCTCAGCAATACAAAAAAAAAACCCACATGTGAATTCAACATGGCAGGTTTTATAACATATTATTTTTTTAACATAGTGAAACTTGTTTATCAGTTGGCAAGTTTTGTATAGAAAGTGTAAATAGAGTTCTTCTATAAACATTAGCTAGATCCTAATAAAAATAAAGTTAAAATAGCAATCGCCTTTCTCTTTCTTAACCATGCATCACACATTGGGGAAAATAGTACAAGGACATGCTTTAGACACTAGTCTATAAAATTTTTAATTTTTTAGTTGCTTAATAATAGTCCCAAAGTGAATGACTTACACAATTTAAATGTATTCATTTATGTTATACTTAATACATTTGTTTACATTTTAGACATCTTACACCATGCTTGAAAGCAGAAAAATTACAAATGTCATTCGTTAGAAAACTTATCAAGTATTGAAACTAATTATGCATTTTTAATAGATCTACCCAGCTATTGAAAATAATCTAACCTTTGAAGTATTTCATAAATTGATGATTCAAGATGAAAATTTTAAATTAAAAATATTAGCTGTGGACAAGAATGTTAAGCTTTTACATATAACTATGGATATTAATTTCAAAACAGAAATTCTTGTCTTTAAATAATAGCTATGAAAATAAAAAACACCAATGATAGCCTTTGCTGGAGAGGTTGTGGAGAAAGGGGTTCCCTCATCCATTGCTGCTGGGAATGCAAACTTGTGCAACCACTTTGGAAAGCAATGTGGAGGTTTCTCAGGAAATTAGGGATCAACTTACCCCTGGACCCAGCAATACCACTCCTGGGAATATACCCAAGAGAGGCCTTATCATACAACAAAAGTATATGCTCTACGATGTTCATAGCAGCATTGTTTGTAATAGCCAGAACCTGGAGACAACCTAGATGCCCTTCAATGGAAGAATGGATGAAGAAAGTATGGAATATATACATATTAGAGTACTACTCAGCAGTAAAAAACAAGGACTTCTTGAATTTTGCATGCAACTGGATGGAAATTGAAAACACTATACTGAGTGAGTTAAGCCAGACTCAAAAAGAGGAGCATGGGATGTACTCACTCATATTTGGTTTCTAGCCATAAACAAAGGACATTGAGCCTATAATTCGTGATCCTAGAGAAGCTAAATTAGGAGAACCCAAAGAAAAACATATAGGCATCCTCCTGAATATTAACCTTCATCAGACGATGAAAGGAGACAGAGACAGAGACCCACATTGGAGCACCGGACATAATTCTCAAGGTCCAAATCAGGAGCAGAAGGAGAGAGAGCACGAGCAAGGAACTCAGGACTGCAAGGGGTGCACCCACACACTGAGACAATGGTGATGTTCTGTTGGGAATTCACCAAGGCCAGCTGGCCTGGGTCTGAAAAAGCCTGGGATAAAACCGGACTCTCTGAACATAGCGGACAATGAGGACTACTGAGAACTCAAGAACAATGGCAATGGGTTTCTGATCCTACTGCACTTACTGGCTTTGTAAGAGCCTAGGTAGTTTGGATGCTCAACTTACTAGACCTGGATGGAGGTGGGGGTTCCTTGGACTTCCCACAGGGCAGGGAACCCTGATTGCTCTTTGGGCTGAGGAGGGAGGAGGACTTGATTGGGGGAGGGGGAGGGAAATGGGAGGCAGTGGCGGGGAAGAGACGGAAATCTTTAATAAATAAAAAAAATAAAATAAAATCATCACTTATAAAAAATAAATAATAGCTATGTAATTGCATATTGAAATTACTCACTACACAAGAATAGCAATTTTATTTCCTCATTCAAAATATTGGAAGAAAGGTGGTAAAATTTTTAAAATACAATATAAAAACATTAAACTTACTCATAACAGATTAGATCTATGGAATGCAGCAACTGCAATATCCATGTATAAGAAAAAATACAATGAAAAAGATTAACTATGATAATTATAGGAAGGGATAAATATTTCTAATAACAATGCAAAGAAGGCTTTTTAAGATTTGTTTTTATTCTTTTTAAGTCTGTGTGTGTGTGTGTGTGTGTGTGTGCGCGCGCGCGCACGCACCTAAGTGCAAGTGTCCATGGAAGCCAGAGGAGCTGGAATCACAGGAGAATGTGAGCGGCCTGATTTGGGAGCTAGGAACTGAACTTGGGTCCTCCAGGAAAGCCATGCGCTCTCTCAGCCACCAAAGCATCTCTCCAGTTACTGTTATTTCATATTTGCAAAAAGCATTGCAACTGACTAAACTTTTAACGTTAAAACGACACCCCAGATTCCAAAGAGAGTTAGCCCTTTATAAAACCAGTCTGACAGCTGAGAAATGAAACTTTATTGTGGCTTGTTATTTTCATTTTCTTGATTCTTAGTGAGGGTGGCTGCTTTTTCCTATATTAACCTGGCATCTTGGATTCTTCTATAAAATACCTAGGACTTCTGACCATTTTACTGTTTTGAAAGCTTCAGTCTCTATATATTTATGGAAGTTCTTTATATATTCTAAATACTAGTCTGTTGTTCCGCGCAACAACTGAGAAGTGAGATGTATTGGTGAGTGTCACGATACTTGCTTGTCAGCAGCCAGGACTGCACGTTACATGAAGAAAAACCAGGAACTGAACCATAAAGCTACGCATGCTCAGCTGAAGTCCAAGACCTCCTCTCTAGAAAACAGCCTCAATAGGGAAGTGAAGGCAGCCAGTGACTCCAGGCTTCGCTCTGCCTCCCTCGTCAGGAGGTAAGTCTCATCCTTGAGGTCTATGGTCCTGAGACTTTCCGTCCTCACCTCTTTCTCTGCGCAGGAGTCGGCTTTCCACACAACACAGCCACTGAGCCTGGAAACCTTATCCTGCATTTTCTCTGAAAGGTTTAAAAGGTCTGACTTTTGCATTGAAGTCTCTGATCCATTTGAAATTGACTTTCTGTGTGCCGTGAGGGAAAGATGTATTTTCAGTTTTTGCTATTAATTAAGGAATTTTTTTTCAGCTCTCTCCCCAGTGGTGTCCAGCATGAATGATCTCATGGCTCCTCCTCAGACAAGCCTTTCCCCGCAGTGGTCAGAAGCTTCCTGCTCACCATCTCTGCCATCAATGGTGTCTTTGCTGTCCATTGATTTATTTCCATTTTCACCTGCTTCTTTTTTAGATGTACTTTTTTTTCTTCAAAAAAAAATCACATTTAAGGTTTTATATTTTATAAATGTCATCCTCTGGTCAGTGGGCATTTCTTTGTACTTTGTACCCATGTAGTTTTTTGTTTTTTGTTTTTTTTTTTAAAATATAACGCCTAGGTCTTTGATTCTTGGCTATCATTTATTCCTGAGGATTTGGGGGAAGTTTTACCTCTCTCCTCCTCTAAGTGTTTGGAAGGGGCCATCTCCCACAAAGTGGTGGTTTGATCATAAGCACACTTGAGATTTGAGGACCAGACACGACACATACCCGCAAACAGCCCTGCTGCTCTGAGTGATTGACAAGATACAAATAAGGCCGATGTTTGCATTATTTATACTGCGGGACACCCAAAGCATTGCTGATTGAAGGATGGCAGGCCCAGCGGTAGGTACCAGTGAGCATGGCCAGGTCCTGCAGCACCGTGAGTGAATGCTGAGGTTTGCTCACGGTGGCTCAGACTCACATCCCAGACTGGGTAGATGGTGACACAGTGCCTTTTCCCTGAAATGGCCAGTAGCTCCAATCGTGGTCAGCGTACCCCTATATACAGGTCAGGACATACCAGCATTCCAAAGACTCATCTTCAGAACTAGGACAGGTGCCCAGAATGGTTCACAGCAAAGCCAGGACCCCAGTCCTGGGGAGATCTAGCCCAGAGCCTCAGAAACCTCAGGGTTTGGACCAGAGACTGCTAGAAGCCCGCTGTATTCAAGGATAGGCAGCAGGTCTTGGAGGTCATATTTCAGGGACGGGAATCTTCTCCCTGGAGAATATATGAGAACTGAGTCCCATAAAGTCCAAGTCCCACAGCTGACAATGCCTGCTCACCCTCTCCTTCTCCTCAAATGAAGCATCTCATGGGTGCTCTTTCTTCTAGGTCACGTAATTTTTTATGCATAAGTTGCCCGCATGAGATTTGCAGTTGTGTAGTGTTTTCTTCCTAAAAGGAAAAGAACACATGGCTTCGGACAGCTTATTTAGTTCAACTGAGCAGGGAATGATTATAATGACCCAACCGTCTCACCATCTGTACTCGAGTGCTGACCCAGAGTCCGTGCTGGTTGATATAATGCACCCATTCTTCCCTCCCGCATTCATCAGGGCATTTCCTCCACCCTGAGCGCTTTGCTAGCTTCTGGAAGGAAGATAAGCTGTGGTCTGGGCAATGGGAACAAATGGCCTTCCCCACGGTAGCCACTTAGACAGTGTACAGGTTTTTAAAACAACAAAACAACAAAGGCAATTTTTATGTGACAAGGGCTCTTTCAGAGCTACGGGAACATCTGTGAAGTAGAAATAATTTCTGTGCTCTGCGGGCTGCTAGCTGTAAAAGGTTGTTTGGCCAACTTTCTAAAACCCAGTGCTGAACACGAATGCGGACACAGTCACAGATGTGTTTTGCAAGCGCTAAGGTGAGGAGATGAACCAGAGAGACAGACAGACTCGTCTACTGCCATACAACCATCACACCGAAGCCCATCTCTGCTGAGCACTTGAAAGACTTGCCGAGTACAGCTAGCTGTGCTGCACATGGAACTATGCCACAGTCTCAGAGACACGCTCTCCCTTTCTCTGTACCGCGTGCACATTGCTCTCCCTCTCCTTTATTTTCTCAAGTCTTTAATTACACTCAGGAAAAAAAAGAAAGTGCTCTTTCGTTTGCAGAACCTAATGTGTTCGTGATGGGATGCTCTTTGCTTTTTTCTGAAGTGCTTGTCCGTTTGAACCACGTTCAGTTTAGGATGCCTGTCATTTGATATTCAGCTTAGAATTAATAAGTGTCGGGGCACAGCGTCCATGACTGAACATTTCCATAATGGATATTATGTCCTTTGGCTCAGCAATCATCTATAAATTAATATTAAACAATAATTTCCAGGCTGCTGAACACATGGCGAATGTTCATCCTTCATATTCTGGCTTAATATCCTCCGAGCTCTTTTTCTACCCTTGAGATCCCGTAATGTGCCTCATGGGGCAATAAAGCAACCTTAGGAATTGACACCGTGCATTGAAGAGACAGATATTCACTGAGTAATTGTGTAGCTCACGAACATTGGCAGAACCAGGATCTTGTCCCTTTATTATGGCTTCTTTCAAACTACTGAAACAGAACTCCCAACTCTTCTCAACAGTGTTCTCTTGTTCTTGTTGGCCATTCTTGAATAACTAATAATAGCTCATTTTAATAATTATTACTCATAATTGGTTTCTAGCCATAAATAAAGGTCACGGAGTCTACAATTGGTGATCCTAAAGAAGCTAAGTAAGAAGGTGAACCAAAGGAAAAACTCATAGTTATCCTCTTGGCTATGGGAAGTAGACAAAATTGCCTGGGAGAAAATTGGGATCTTGGGGGTGGGGTGGGACGGGGGTAAGGGGAGATGGGGAGAGATAAGACAGAAGGGGAGGATGGGGGGAACTTGGGGAAAAAAGGAGGATTGGGATAAAGGAAGGTTGGATA
>NC_022031.1:31805807-31809298 GCF_000317375.1 Microtus ochrogaster
GTTGGACTGGAGAGGGAGGGGAAGAGGAGTGGGGGGAGGGGAGAAGGGTGGGAGGAGGGGGAGGGAAATGGGAGGCTGGGAGGAGGTGGAAACGTGTTTTTTTTCCTTTTCTCAATAAAAAAAAAAAGAGAATTAAAAAATGATTTAAAAAAACTTGCTTTTTGGAATATATTTCACAAGTGGAAAGGAGATTCACCAAGCAGCCAGCATTAATAATGGATTTAAAATGAAGGTCACTACACAGGGAAGGGCAGGGGCTGCTAGCATGTTCTTCAGTCTCTGGTAGTCATACACAGGAGATCAGTGGTGTAATTTTTTCAGAGTACCTTTCCAACCCAGTTCTCATTTTCTTTCTGGTAACACTGTGAACTTAGAGCTAAGTAGAGGGCAGAGAATATTTAAAGGAAGAAGAAATGGCTAAAGGAATTAAAAATAGAAAAATGTATGCTACAGATAAAACTTTCCTGATAATTCTTCTAGCACTTATATTAATATTCCTTAAAATAATTCATCTTGTAAACACAAAATAGTTGGATCTATCCTCCATATTGATTGAAATTTAGAAAGATAAATGTACAATTTTATAATCAACAGGCCTGGGAGGGACTATCTTAACCCAATGATCTGTCTGCGTGTAACTCATGTTGAGGTAACAGACAAAATGTGAAGCTCACAATTCCTTCATGAAATAATCTTTAATCTATAACTTCCAGTTTAGAAGAAATATTTGGAGCTAGTCATGTGGTTCCATGCCTGTAGTCACAGTACTTGGGGGCAGAAGCAGAATGATTACTGGGGATTCCAAGTTAACATGGGCTATGTTATGAGTTCTATGTCAAAGAGAAGCAAAATAGTTATAGTGCAGAAATCAAGGTGGTCGTTATCCTTGGGATAAAGGTTGCAGGCCCAGCGGTAGGTACCAGTGAGCATGGCCAGGTCCTGCAGCACCGTGAGTGGGTGCTGAGGTTTGCTCACGGTGGTTCAGACTCACATCCCAGACTGGGTAGATGGTGGCACTGTGCCTTTTCCCTGAAATGGCCAGTAGTTCCAATCGTGGTCAGTGTACCCCTATATACAGGTCAGGACATGCGAGGATCCCAAGGACTCATCTTCAGAACTAGGACAGGTGCCCAGAATGGTTCACAGCAAAGCCAGGTCCCCAGTCCTGGGGAGATCTAGCCCAGAGCCTCAGAAGCCTCAGGGGTTGGAGCAGAGACTGCTAGCAGCCCGCTGTATTCAACAATAGGCAGCAGGTTTTGGAGGTCATATTTCAGAGATGAGAATCTTCTCCCTGGAGAATATATGAGAACTGAGTCCCATAAAGTCCAAGTTCCAAAGCTGACTCTGCCTGCTCCTTCCCCTCAAACAAAACATCGCATGGCTGCTCCTTCTTCTGGGTCACATGTTTTCTACACAGTGGGTTTCCATGTGAGATTCACAGTATTTTCTTCCTAAAAGGAAAAGAACACAATGCTTAGGGCAGTTTACTTAGTTCAGCTGAACCGAAAAGGATTGTAATGACCCACCTGTTTATAGTCTCACCATCTACACTTGAGTGCTGATCCCAGAGTCTATGCTGCTTGATGTCAGACACCCATTCCTTTCTCATGCATTTACCGAATATTTAAGGATAGCTCCTCCACGCTCTAGCCTCCTGGATTTCGGTTTTTGTTTTTTAGTTTGGTTTTGGTTTGTGAACTGACTTCACACTGCAATTTTTTGAAATATGTTGGTCATTCTGTTGCTCTTTGCTATATATCACTATATCACTATAAATTTCGCTAAAAGCAGCCAGCAATACCCAGGCTACACCATGCTGCCATGAAATTTCCCTCTTAGGTAACTTGTCTACCACCTTTAAGGTTTTACGGAGTCTCAAGGCGCCTTTGACGTGTTTTCTGAGATAGTGCGAGCATCCTGTATGCAGACTGGAGTGGTACTGCCTCTCTGGGCTTAGTTAGCAACATTCACACAGATTATATTCATGATCTGTGTACTTCCTTCTATGTGTCATGTCAATAAAAAGGTTTACACTACTCCAAAGAAGTTCATGTTCACGAGAGAAAGTCAGAAAATGGTGCATTTCTCCCTTCCCTCGAGAGAATTAGCCACGCATTCGGGAATGACCGTCTTCTGGTCAAATCAGAGTGTACTTTCTAATCCCTACACTCTTTTATGTGTGAAGGTTTTGTAAAACAGTCTCGTTATCCAGGAGATCAATGAATTTAAGATTTCTGTGTTTAAAGGTTTTCTCCAGTACCACTGTTTGAATACATGGTATCGCTGTTTCATGGCAATGACTGGACTGCCAAATCTGACTCCAACACAACAATTAGAAAGAATGGACACTAACACGGAATGTGCGCTGTGTGAATTTATATTAGAGATTTGAGAGTCAACTTGCCAAAATGTATTTTGCTATTTGACAAATGCCATGCCCAACTGAGAGCCAGCCATTCCATATTTTGACATTTTCTTATTGTTACTTTGTATACTATTCTGTGTGTTGGGCATTATATCAAGATAGAATTTAAATGTCAGAAGAACAACTGATACCTGCTATCAAGCCAAAAAGGTTTTTTTTTCTAAGCTTAGAACCCTTTGCTGAATAACCTCACCAAATGCAACTGGTGTTCTCTAGCTTCCTCTTTGTCTGTTGACACAGTTATGAGATCACAACCCTAGGAGGATGCCTGTTCAACAAAGGCAGATATCATTATCTTTGTTTTACAATGAATAAACCTGATATCATTAAATTATGTGAATGATAGCAAGAAGCTGATCAATGCTACCAGTGTTTAAGCTTGCTTGTAAATATCTCAGATTTTAGCATGCCTTAGATACTGGATATAGCTGTAGAAGATGTACCGTTTGCCCTGCTGGATTTTGTTCCATCTTTAGGGAAATTATTTTTTATTCCTTTAGGAATAGGAATGTTTGTCCCATGTCATTGTATCTTGGAAACATGTTAAGTTGGCTTTTATTTCTTATAGGAACCCACAGAAGAGTTTTCCTTGAACTCCAGGGCAGATTTTGAGTTTATCCTTTTGAGAACTACTGGAATAGATATTATGGGGGGGGCATTTTATAGATGGCTGGACTGCATATTTTACAATAAGATGCACATGAGATGAGCCACTGAGGAGGGAGTCTCTTGATCAGTACCAACTTGATTTTTTCATGTCCTGTGACCAATGCGTGTGTGGTATCTCCAGCCATAAGCTCTGGTAGATCTTACCATCAAGTCCTGGTAGGAAACAAAGAGCAACGACAATAGCCTGTATTGCTTTGGACATCTTCAGAACACCTCTAACCACAGCTTGAGGGAAACTATCCAAAACCTGGCATTGGCTCTTTATTTGGAAATAAACTGAGTATGATCTTTTATGCTCACCATGGTTCCTGGGAGAAACATAATCTTTTGTGTAGAGTTAACTCCGATATGCACACACACACACACACACACACACACACACACACACACACACACA
>NC_022031.1:31809733-31827887 GCF_000317375.1 Microtus ochrogaster
AGAGCTAGTTCCAGGACAGGCTCCAAAGCCACATAGAAACCCTGTCTCGAAAAACCAAAAAAAGAAAAAGAAAAAGTAGCAGATCCTCCTGGAGGTATTTATGAATCGCTTCTTGTTTCCTTCTCAGCACATATCATCGGTTCAAATTTAGTTGAATAACATTACTTAGTCCTAATGAGGTCTTAGAAATACACCGAAGCCAGGAGCTGGTCTACCCTTCTTCCTTTTTCTTTCTCCCTCCTCTAGTTATTCTTTTCTTATTTGCCACCTCTTCCAGTCTCTGTCTCTAGCACCACTTTTATTCACCAGTTTCCAAATAGTTTTGAGCGCAATGATCCTTAGATTATGAAGGTGTATTTGAGGAGCAGTGGGGTGGGCCCAAAGGAAAAAGAGGAGGCATACTCAGTATACTGCTTGGTTAAAAGAAAATAAGTGTAGTTTTTCCATGACTTCCATTAGGTATCTATTCCCACACAGCATAAGTGATGAACGTTTTCCTCTTGTTCTCCCGACATAGGACCTTCTATGTGCTTTTGGTATTTGTCAGTCAACATCAGCGTTAGTGTACACATCATAGGCTATTGAGACCTTTTGCACGGTTGTAACCCTTTTATCGGGTTTTTAAATAAGGGAGCACAAAATCCTGCATTCATCTAGTTAATAAAGGGTAATTTGCTTGTTTATGAGTGGATAAACATACGATAGATAAACATGCAGATTAATAATAAATAACTAATAAGAATATAAATATAATAACAAATAAACATACAAAGTAGATAAAATATTTTATGTTTATTTTGAAATAAATTTAATCTTGAGATAGTCTTGGCAGTAGTAATATTTAGAAACATAGAAGAGAATAGAAACCAAGTGATATTACAAAGTATTGTGTGTATGTATATGCACATTCACACACATCAAATCAACAATGCATGAAGGAATATGAATTTTGGACTTTCCTTTTTGGCTACTTTAGTTAGAAAATAGCTATTATTAGGTATCCTAATAATCATATATATGATTGTATATATGATTTCACTATATATATTCTTAGTTTCAATAGTTAAAGCACATACTGTGTAATTATGAAGACTGGAGTTTGGCTCTCCAGAGCCTACATAAAGCCAGGAGGTAGGGTGGGGCCATCTGTAATTCCAGATCTGGAAAGGCAGAGACTGCGCATCTCAGTGTAAGCTATACTAGTATTATTATATTCAATTGAGAAACTCTGCCTTGGTGACTAGGTGACTAAGGAAGATGCCCAGCCTCAGCTTTAGGCACATGCATACATGCACATACACATGCATGTTACAAATGCAAACATGCACATCCCACAGATTCATTTTACTCAAATCAAGGAAACAAGAGTTTACTCTGGCTCAGAGTTCGAGGGGCTAGCCTATCATGGCAGGAAAGTTAAGACAGCAGCAGGAGGTTGAAGCAGCTGGTCACACTGTCTCTATAGCCAGGAATAAGAGAGCAGTGACTGTTTGTGCTCAGCCAACTTTAAGCTTTTTATGCAGGCCAGAATCAAAACATGAGGACTGGTACTACCTACTATCATGGAGAATCTCAGTTAACCTGATCAAGATTATCCTGACAGAGCAAGCCCAGGAACTAACTAGTCTAAAGCATCCTTCAGAGGCATCGGCCAAGGCTGCCTTTTCGGGGATTCCAGAACCTTGCAAATTGAGGATCAACATTACTATGACTTATATAAATGGCTAAAAAGAGACCTTACACTAGAAACATGTTACTGGCCTATTCTGAGGATGTGTATGACCTTGTTTTAAGCTTTGGGGATGTGGGAGATTTTAGGTCAGTCCCTGGTGATATTATGAAAGAGCACCTGGTCTCAGACACTGAAAAACAGAAAACGTAAATCACCAGCCTATACAATGCCTAAATCAGCAAAATAGCTCCATTTAGTTTGCCTGATGTTTCAAATGAATGCACAGACTAAATCATAGTCTCTACTGAATACTTTTGATGGTATCCTTTAAAATCTCTAATTAAAACTAAGCTGCGTGCAAGTACTTTCTACCTCAATTTGATGTTCACTGTTGCATGGAAGTTGAATAGGGTGCCTCTTGAGATCAAGATGACATAATTTTCAGACATAGAATTTTAAAGTAAAAAGGGCAATCACTACGATCATAAAACAACTATAATCACTTTCTTTAAATGCAAGAAGGGGAGAGTACATCATTTTATTACTTCAAGCTGCAAGGATATCAATCAATGGTTATTTAGTCCAGGAAATCAAGCAGAGAATAAGAATTTGCTAAAAAGAAGTGATTCAACTAAAAGAGTTAGAGCTACATATCACTTTAATGTCCACTTGGAAGAAATTTAAGACACACACACACACACACACACACACACACACACACACACACCCCACTTATGCATACACATACAGTTATCTAGTAAACTCTCTCAATAGAATTAGCTAAATATCTGAAATATCCTATGGTTAGAAGGTGATAAGATTTGAGTTGTGTTATGAGAACATTTAGGGGAATGCTAAATAGGAAGAAAATTACCAGTGCTTCTATGAAAGGTTTTTAGCTGGACAGTCTTTGGCATTTACCCTTTATACGCCCTTTGTGAATGGGAGAAGAAAGGGCAGACTTTGATGTTTAATCTACAAGTTTATTCTTTACTAGTATTGGAACAAGACAATTTTAGACCCCAAAATATACATGAAAACAAGTAGAATTGAAGTTTTGAAACCAGAATTCATGGAACGGACTAATGGACGAAAATGTCATTAACAGGTTCATTCAGATACACACACAGGCAATACGACATTACCCACATGAAGATTCCATTACACACATACTCACGTCATCCAGAACACACACATGAACCTACAAATGCATGTATCACAACACACACACACAGACACACACACACCACCTACTTATACACATGTAAAAGTTTCACAACCATCTCTTGCATGTGCACCCACCAGGTATACACATAGATCCACAGACACATTTCTATGCACAATATTTGTTAGCCCAAGAGGCGGAAAGTGTTCACAAGAACATTCGTCATCTCAACACCTTTTCTTTATCTAATTTATAGCAAAAAGTCTGCAATGAAAATTTGTTCTGATATTTTAAAACTCCACCTAAACGCATAGGCCATGGTAAAGTGAGTCATAAGATTTTTCACAGCATCCATTCGCCAGTACAAACACAGAGAAATATTATCTTATTCTTTTGGTTCTGCTCATCTGCTGGCTATCTCTCACACTCCAGACTGGTTAAGAACTTATGTGGCTCTTCCACATACGTCTTATGTAGCCTCACAGTGGTGAATCACGCTAGATGTGGGACAGGTGAAGAACATAACAGGCAGTGAGACAAAATTCAGTATGCATTGCCGAAGGGTCATGACTAGAAAAAAAAATAGTGCTGAACTTCCACACCAAGCCAAAGACATGCTCCATGATTCTTCGTGCTTGTGTCTTCCCCCAAAGTTAAGCAGAGGGCCACTCGTGTTGCTCTATGCTCTGAACTATTTAAAAGTTATTTAAATAACTTTTTATGTGTTATAGGATGGCTGAAGATCCCAAGAGGCTGATCGTGTATAGGCATGTCACTGGTTAAAGAAATAGTCAGTTCTCCAGTCGAGCGAAGTAATCAGTAAATGAAAGAAATAGAGATTGCAGTGCTGAAAAACATTGGCAGGTCAATAAAACTTTTAAACTGCTCTGCACAGTGCCTGGCAAAGTTTGGTACTTAAGATAACTTGGTGTGCAAATTATGTCTATGGAATTAGGTGACACTAAAGGTATTAGAACATTTTTGTCAATAATTTCTCAGTAATGTAAGATTTTTTTGTCCTAATAATTCATTTTCTTTTTCACTCCTTCCCTAATCTCTCCATAAATATCCCCTTTCTGTTTTTCTTTATACTGGTTAGTTGACTTATTTTTCTTTTATCAGAGATACATATGCAGACACACCAAGAAATACACATACCCCTTCACTTAAGTGATGGATTCTAAAAATTACAAATTCCAATTCTATATGTAAATCATACTATAGCTCACAGAGACACACTATAACTATACATGTATCTTCCTATATGTAAACCATGCCATAGACACAGTTACTATTCAGAAGAGTGTTTTATCTAGGGGCAATAGTGGCATACATACCTTGGCAGCAACCAAACACCTCCCTAATTAGATTTAAGAGCTGCTCAAAGGAAGTAAACCATGCCTGGTACTAGAAACCTAGACAACTACACAGGGCTGATGAAACAATGGGTCTTGGGGAAGAACCTACAACCACCACTTTACTAAGTCAGTGTAATTTCTACTGCACTCTATATGTTTGTCCTCATCCCTTATCAAGAAAATTTCTCTTTGGATCAAATTGAGACCATTACAGAAAATCACAACCGATCAAAATATAGAGTTATGGAACCTGGTCACAATGGACACATATAAAAAAGAACTTTTTAAGCCTCAAGGAACATTATGGAAGAGAAGGTGGAAATATTGCAGCAGCCAGAGGATCAGGGAATTTGTTGTTAATCTATGTCTTCTAGCAATGTGAAAAGTTGTACCCATCAAGTCTCACCAGCATTGCCAAACATGACCAAACAAGGATAACAACATGCCAAATGGATGGCATGGCCTGGAGTCCTCGGCCCAACACACAGAACTCGGGCAACTGAGGAACGCCCGAGTGAGAGAAAGGGGAAAGAGCACCAGTGATTTATCTGCTACCAAATGGCCAGCTCTGGAAACATGCATAAGTGCACATACTGCTATTTACAATAACATCAGAAGAAATACAATATCTGGAACAAACCTACCCAAGGAGGTGAAAGAGCCCTGTAATGAAAACTTTAAATCTCTGATGAAAAAAGATTGAGGAAGATGCTAGGAAAATGGAAAGGAATCCAATGCTCCTGAATTGATAGAGTTAAAATTAATATTATAAAAATGACCATTCTATCAGAAGATGTTTGCATATTTAATGCAATCCCAACCAAAATCCCTACAGCACTCTTCACAGAAATATACACTGAAGAAAACAGCATCTTTAACAAATAGTTCTGAGAATTTGGATGTCTATATGTAAAAAATAGAATTAGACCTTTTTATATCACCTGGCACGAAAATTAACTCCAGTTGTGTCAGAGACCTCAACTTGAAACCTGAAATTTTGAGACTTCTAGGACAAAAAATTGTCAGCAGCAAGTAAGATTTAAGGGTAGGAAAGACCTATCTTAATGGGAATCCATTTGCCCAGGAATTAAGGCCAACCATAGATGGGTGAGATTACATAAGATCAAAAGTTTCTGTTTAGCTAAACAATTAAGTGAAGAGTAACCCTGAAGAGTGGAAGAGAAAATGGTATCCTGAACATATAAAGAACTAAAAAAACAAAGAGTCAAAGCAACAACAACAAAACAATAAAAACAGGCTCTGGATCTGAAAAGAAAGTTCTCAACAGATGAAATAAAAATAACTGAGAAGTATCTCCAAAAAATGTTCAACATTTTCAGTAGTCAGGGAAGTGCAAATCAAAACAACTCTGAGATTTCATCTCACCCCAGTTAGAATGATTAAGGTATTCAAACCATTCACTAACAAATGCTAGAAAGGATGTGAGCAAAGAGGAACCCTCATTCCCTGTTGGTAGAATTGCAAACATGTGCAGCCACTCTGGAAATCAGGGTGGAGAATCCCAAAGAGTTCAGAATAAATCCACCATATGACCTGGCTTTACCGCTCTTCTGCTTATGCCCTACTCCACAGATACTTGTTCAGCCGTGCTTATTGTCACTCTGTTCACATAGCTAGGAAATGAAAATAATCCAAGTGCCCTTCAACTGATAAAGGGTAATAAAAATGTTACACACATTTGTGTTGTAGATCTATGCTAAATTTTTATTATAAATCTGTACTAATCTATACTAAATTGTATAAATACTTTTTGTAGAGCAAAACAGAATCAAGAATTATATTGGTATACGGAGGATACTAAGAAATAGTACATTAAATGAGGTAACCCAGATACAGAAAACCAAATGTTCTTGCTCATCTGTGGTTCTTAGCTTTTAATCTTCAGATGTAACTGTGTAACCTGGAGTAACCACAAAGCCAGGAAAAGAAAAAGGGACCGTGTGGAAGGGGTTAGAGGACAAAAGTAAGACAGAGATGTATGGAGTTAGTGGGGAATGGGTAATTTGGGAGCAGGGAGGCAAGTTGTTACAGAAGATGAGGTATAGATAGACTATAGTAAAAATTTTTGAAAAAAACACAAAGAATCATATTTTATATTGACCTAAATTGCATATATATGTATACACACACACACACACACACACACACACACACACACACACACACACACACACACATATATATATATATATATATAATGAAGTTATCCCACTTGGGGTGATAATATTCCTCCTGAGAATCATAGACTAATAAAGACCTCAGTAAGTGTAGGTTATTGCCATTGCCCTTGGCTGCTTCCCAGAGGTTGAAGGTAAGTCCCTACCGCTTTGAACTATGTAAGCCCCTACATACTTGGACACAGGACTGAGAGGAATCCAGCTGGATCCCATCTGAAAGTGTCTTCTTGAGGATTTGCTCTGACAGTATTTGAAATTGCTATGCAAGATGCCAAGGGAAGAAAGCATGCAACAGTTCTGCCCAGCTGCAATATCTATGAACCACAGTAATGATAACCACAGCAAGATAGTCCCTAAAGTCCAACAGTGGCATTTACATTTCAGTAGAAATCAAGAGCTTCCTAATTGGATCTAAAGCCCACTCAACAGGAGGCAAATCATTCCTGATATTGTAAACCTAGTCAAACACCTATGGCTGGTGAGATCACAGTTCTCAAAGGAGAATCAACTAAAGCCACCTTCTTAAACCAGTGTAATTCCTACCTGAATTCTAGGTAAGAGATAAGCCTAGCTCTCATCCCTCATTAAAGAATTCTAACCCAGTGACACTCTTCCTCCAATAAGACCACACTTTCTAATCCTTCCCAAAAAGTTTCACTGACTGGGGACCAAGCGTTCAAATATATGAGCCTATTGGGACCATTCTCATTGAAACCACCACATTGAGCCTTAGGTTTCAAAAGTAACACCAGGATTCTATCTATCTATCTATCTATCTATCTATCTATCTATCTATCTATCTATCTATCTATCTATCTATCTATCTGTCTCTCTATCTTGTGGTTAAGACAAAAACTCTCAGCTACTGCTTCAGCACCAGGCCTGACTGCCTACCACCAACCTCCCCACTATGATGTTCATAGACTAACGCTTTAAAACTTCTAGCAACCTCTCACTTAAATGCTTTCTCTTATAAGTTGCCTTGGTCTTGTGTCTCTTCCCAGCAGTAGAACAGTAACTAAGACACTAGGGAACTTCGCAGAAGAGGGGTTTGAACGAATGTAAGGGCCAGAGAATCAAGAAATATGTTGTAAAATGGTGCCTTCTAGATAAACACAGGGATGCTACATTCCCAGAATCTCAACAATAAGGCTGCTTAAACAAGATCTGACCAATGACAACACTAGTTGGAATGCCAACAAGATGAATAAGTAAAACTGCATAGGATCCAATCTATAAATGGAGATGTACTGGAATTAAAGACAGCTGAGAGAGGAAGAATCTCTTTCCCCTAAATGATGAGCCCCTTAAATTACTATCCAGTCTCAAGGTCAGCCCTAAAAAATATATGTATAAGTAAGACTAAAAGGACTTGATAGGTTGCATCTATATATTTATTTACATACATATCTAACCTTAATAATTAAAGAATGAGGCCATGAATTTGAAAGGGAATGGGGGAAGGAGACATGGGAGGAGAGGAAACTGAGGAAATGACATCACTCTATTTTAATTAGATGAAAAAATATTTATAAGAAAAGTATTTTTAGGCACACAAAATAATGGATTTTCATGATATTTTAATATATGTATGTCACTACATTCTTACAATTTATGAGCTCCATTTCTCTGAAATCAAATAGTTAATATGTAAAGATAATACAGTTGGAACTCAGGTAGCCTGACTTTAGAGTAAAATCACTGCTGGGCTGACCAACTCCTTAAGGGTTGACGCCAGAATTAAAAAAAAAAAAAGAGGATAACAGAAAATGAACTCTAGCGAATGATGTGCTTCCAAGACACGTCATGAAACCACGCCATTCACTGCCCAGTCACAAGGCATTCTTAAACTAGTGTGCATCTGAATGAATCAGGAACAACTTCAAGGGCAGCTGCATTAGTAGCTCATTGATGCAACAAAATACCTGACCAAAAAAATCAACTCAATGGAAGGGTTTCTCTTGGTTCACAGCGCAGTGGTATAGCTCATCATGGCGCAGGAGCTGTAGAGTAGCTGTCACATTGTATCTACAGTCAAGAAGCAGTAAGCCACGAATTCTTGTGCTCAGCTCACAATCTCCGTTTTATTCAGCCTTGAACCCCAGTCCATGGAATATTGACATCTCATCTGGAGTGGTCTTCCTTAATCCAGAAATCCCCTCGCAGACATAACCAGAGTTTTATCTTTGAGTTGATTCCAGATCCTTCCAAACTAATAATCAATATCAATGATCACCATCCACCCCCTGTCAACTGATGTACAAACTTTTACCATTTAGCCATGATCTTCCGTTCCTTTTCTTCTTAGGCTCATGGACATATTTCATCATGCAAAATGCATTCATCCCGACGTCAAAAGTCCCCTTAGTTCTTTAACAGTTCCAACTCTTCAGAAGTGGTAAGTACAAAGTCTCTTCTGAGACCCAGGTGATCCCTTAACTATGAGCCCCTAAAAACCATTTACATACCTCCACACACGTTGGTTCAGAGTTAGCATTCCTATTTCAAAAGTGAGAAATGGGAGCAAAGAAAGCAAACATCAGACCAAAGCGAGAGTCAAGCCTAACGGGGCGGATATCTATCAGGTATAGGTCTGTGTATATAGCATCTGAGACTATGAGAGAATCATCTGGGAGGAAGGAGTCTCGCCCTTCATCTGTGCCACACACAGCACACACAGCCTTTCTCTGGGCCATCTTCGCTCTCTATCTGTAGCTTTCCTTACTGGCTGGCTTGTAAATTCTAACATCAGGGGACCACACTGCAAATTTAGCCTTCACCATCACAACTATACATGGTGGTCTCTTAGGGATATATTGTCCCTAAAATAATAATCTGCATTTCAGGGATTCTAATCCTGTCATGCATTGCCTGGCCCAATGGCGCTTTGAAACAAACCACGATGCAAAACTCCATGTCCTCCTCAATCTCCCATCTATAAAACCAATACCAAATAGATGGCACCATCAAGTTATGCTGCCTGCTTGGGATGAACCTTTCTGACCTTGGACTAGCAATGCCTCAGTCTTCCTGTGCTAACCCTGGAGCAGGAGTTTGCTAGACAGCTGATTTTCACCCCTTCCGTGGAATTCTCAATTTGGGCTCTCCTCTTTTAAATGAAGCCTTTAACGGGTGCGGGCTTGGCCTCAGCATACCTTAATTCTTGTGCTCGAGTGCCCTACTTTGATTTAATGATGCTCATCTCTTCAAACAGGTACAGGTGCTTTCAAAGCTGCCTATCTGTGGCTTTAAGCTCACTCACACTCTTTCTTATCAGACTGCACGTTCTTCTCAGCTCTTGCTGCTCTCTCCTTTTCACCCTCTCGCACTGTCGTTCTGGAGAAACATAATGAGCCTCGTGGTTGTGTGAAAGAAAATGGCCCCCAAAGGGCGTGGCACTATTGGGAGGTGTGGCTTTGTTGGAGTAGGTTTGTCCTTGTTGGAGGAAGTGTGTCACAGCGGTGGCAGACTTTGAGGTCTTTGCTTAAGGTTCAGTCAGTGCCACAGTAGACTTCCTATTGCCTGCAAGATGGAAGACTTTCTGCTGCTCCTCTCCGCCATGATGATCATGGACTGAACCTCTGAAACTGTAAGCAAGCCACTTCTATTAAATGTTTTCCTTACAATAGTTGCCGTGGTCATTGTGTCTGTTCCCAGCAATAGGAATCCGAAAACAAGCCTTAACCAAGACAGCCTCAGTGCTATCCTGTTTGGAAACTTCCTCTACCAAACTAAAGTCATCCCATTTCCTGAAGAGAGCCTCTTGGATTCTCAGGACGTGGGAAGAATGCAGCTAAGCTCACTGTGAAAATACCATTGGGATGTCTATTCCAATTCCTGATAGAGTCCTTGCTTCCCTTGGAAACCTCACGAGCCCGACTGCCCCTCTATGTATGTGTATTCAAAGTCCCACCACAGCGGTGCAGTCAGCCCTGCTTACAGCATCCTAGGTCTTTCCTAGTCAGAAGTTCCAGACTCTTCCAGATTTCCCCCATTAGTCAGTTTCCTGAAACTACACAGTCAGGGCTATCACAGCGGTGGCCCTTCTTCTCTAGATTAGTTTTCTCATTGTTGAAACAAAATACCTGGAAAAAGCAACTTAAGGTGGGGTGGGGGGACATTCATTTTGGTTCACGGTTTGAGAACACAGTCCTTCAGAGTCAGGAGGGCCTGCTGGAAGGCACTGGAGGTAGCTGGTCACCCTGGATCTGTAGCTGAGAAGTTGAGAGCGAGAGCAATGCTGGTATTCGGCTTGCTTTCCCCCTTTTTTATAACGTCTGGGACCCCAGCCTAGGGAATGGCATTGCCCACATTTAGGGTGGGTCATCCCAACTCAGTTAACTTAACCTAGAGAGTCCGCCCTCATACACATTCGCAGAGGTTTATCTCTTAGATAATTCTCAACTCTGTCATCTGGCCAAACACATAAAGAGAAATGGCGTTTTTGGATTACAAGGCAAAACCTTATAGAGCCCAATCACAGCATACAAAATTAAAAAAAAAAGACAGCAGCAGACGCTAAAGAATAGTGAGTGCCCTTAGAACAAAAAGCACAAGTTAAAAGAGCAAAGAGTAGAGCTGGAAGAGGATATAAAGAGTAGAGGCATAGATAGAAGCTGTGGTGGTGAGGACCTGCGTGAACATGAGGACAGAAAGGAAGAGGCTGCAGCTCAAACAGCAGAGCTCAGGACTTTGGTTTTACTGTGCTCCCTTGAGGATAGCAGAGGACTTCACAGGGGCACATTCATGTCCAGCAATGACAGCCGACCGGCAATAGCTTGGAATGATGGAAATGTTTGATATTAGCATTGCCGTGTTGTCGTCATAAATCACATACCATGAGTGCACCTTGAAATATGACAAGCAAAAAATGAGGAGCTGAATTTGTAATTGCATTTAAGAACTGTAAACAGCTACATGACTCTCGGCAGACAGGGAAGGTGGATGTCTTTCAAGTGCAAAGATCCCAGGGGCTTCTCTGTACAAACTGCATTCCAGAGGGCCCTCACATTTTCTGTGGGGTGACCGATACATAAATGTCCAGACTCAAATGCTGAATCACCAAGGAAAGTGTCCTTATAATCTGCTCATTGAAGATTATTCATATGTTGAAAACGTAGCCCTAACTGTAGGATATGAGCAGATTAGGTTCAAATAAGGCCTCTAGCAAGGGTCCTGACCCAATCTTGCTGCTGACTTTACAGAAAGATGAAGTGTGAGGGACTGGAGCGACAGCTCAGTGGTTAAGAGCACACCCTGCTCTTTTCAGAGGACCCGAGTTTGGTTCCCAGCGCCGAAGTCAGGCGGTTTATAATTGCCCATAACTCCAGCTTCAGGGAAATCAAGGCCTCGGGCCTCCAGGGGCACCTGAACTTCTGTGCCATACCCACATACAAACACATACAGATGATTAAAAATGAAAGCTCATATTTAAAAAGAAATGATCTTTGACCATTAAGAGACACCAGGGATGTTGGTGTGTGAAGGACAAAGGAAGACAGGCCATCTTCAACTCAACAGAGAGGGTGCTGTAGAAGCCAAACCTTGCCTGGGAACTGTAAGAAAATTAGTGTGAAATTTCTGTTAATACAACCATAAAAATTATAATTGTAAGGTAATTAACATAGCATAATATAGATTTAACATTTTAATAGCAAGCTAAAAGTGTTTAGAACCTAATATTTTTTCCAGTATCGCTCCTCTTCTTCCATGGCTACCCCATTGTAATAGAAGTATTTATTTCTTGACCAGTTCCTCCAAACTGAGAACTCACAACCACTGCCAATGATTAAGGCTCAGAATCTGGCGGTGGAGCATTTAGAGGAGGAAACAAATTATAAACCGCAATTACCTGCTGTTAAGAATTATTTTTACACCCTGAGCAATTTAAATTCTAAAAGCCATATTACTGACAGTTAAGTGGCAGTTCCCGATGAAGAATGACAGGCTTTAAAATGTGACTCCTCCACGCAAGACTGAAGGGAAATTTCTGGTTGCTGGGTCCTGTGTTGGTGCTTTGAAGGTCAGCACTAAGTAGAGCATTTGCATAGTGTCTGGGGCTTCCAAGGGTTACATATTACCTATGCGAGTGAGGGCCAGCTCTTCCAAAGATAGCTGCTAGCAGGTAGGGCAAGTGTGGGGAGGAAAGCCAGGCTCTTCCTGTTCTTCTTGTCCCCTACATTTTCCTAAGACGAGTGTTGTTTTCACAGGTATTTTGTTTTCTGTGATATGTGCCAATCCTTCCAGGCATCACGTGACCTCACAGAACCTGGAATGCTGATGGCAGCAGAGCATTATGGGAAGACCGTGCTCACTGGAATGGGGGGAGTCTTCTCAAATTTTCTGCTTCATTGGAGATGGTCTGTAAATTAGAGCAAATACCATGTAATTATCAGCAACCAATAAAATGGCAAATCTTACCAAATAGACTTAAAGCGGTCTAAACTTATTTACAGAAAGTCAGAGATCCTAACAGAAACCCATTTCCAGTTTTCATCGTATTACTAATAGGAAGCTTAATTAAGAGCTTAATTAGGAGCGTTAATCTCATCGGGAAGCAGTGCTAAAGCTGACTTTTCTTTAAGATGAAATTGTCAAGTTGGCAAAATAAGTTTTCTCTCATGTTACTTGCTGTTCACAGACAGTGTGGAGTTGGTTTTTTGGGGGAAGGCCCTGAGTGCTGTGGACATTCAGGTCTCTTCCTTCATTAATGTTTAACTAGAAGGAACCTATGCTTCTAGAGTTTGGGTTACTAAGCAACTCTTGTGAATATATCAATGGGTTGTAATGGAAGTTCGTAGTATTTCTAGGCTTCATCTTGACAGGGTTGCAGACTAAAAGTGAATGAGTATTATTTGACTCTCCCGTATAGTGTGTGCCTATGTGCATGTGTGTGAGTGTGTGTGTCTGCATATGTGCATGCCTGCATGAGTGTGTGAGTGTGTGCACGTGAACGACTGTGTGTGTTTGGCTCCTCCTACTTGATGGATCCTTTGTTTCCTCTGAAATATTTCTAACAAAGCTCTCTAATCTCCACGCTTGTGTGAAAGCTTTGTTTCAACGGGGGGGGGGGGGGGGGGACTGCTAATTTGGCAAACAGCAGCTGGGTGTGAGGTACACTACTGTGTACTACTTGCACACAGTGTAAGATACCATTTGCACGAATCTGAAGCTGCAGAATATGTTTGCTATATTTGGTGTTTATACATTTATACATTTCAGGTTCCATTGCCTTTCTGGAAAATGATCTGTTTAAATTTTCATCATGCGTATTCACTGGACATGGGGCTGTATTCCGTAAGGACGTCTACATGCAAGTATTTATTTTGCACTAAGCATATTTCCCCAAGACTCCTCTTGCCCCCATTAGCCCTCTTTGTTCCCCTAAATAGTTTTTCTTCTACATTCATGTCATATATACGTGCATAATTTAATATACTTAATCTATGAATCAAAATCAAGAAAAACATTTGTCTTGCTGGACCTGGCTTAATATCATTATCTCTGGTCGCGTCCATTTTCCTGCAATTGACATAACATCATTTTTCTTTGTAGCTGAAAACAGTTCTGTTATGTGGGTACACTGCATTTTCTTTACCCAGTGATCTGCTATTAGACAGCTTGGATGGTTGCATAACTTAGAGCTTGTGAATAGTGCTGTAGCAAACGACACTGCACCACTGTCTCAGGGATATGGTACTTTGAATTCCTTTGGGTAAACACAGTTGTGAGATACCTAGGTCATATAGGCTCTATTTATTGATGCTTTAAGATGCTTCCTTCTGGCTTCGCTTCCACAGTGGCCGGACTGGTTTATCTTGCCACCTTTGCCTCCAGTGGTGTATAATACGTTCCTTCTTGTCTAGATCCTTGCCAGTGTTTGTTTGCTGAGTAACTGAACCTAGGTGCCCTGGGTTTTTGTTTGTTTGTTTGGCTGGATTTTTCTATTAACTTAACACAAGCTAGGGTTTTCTGAGGAAGGGAACAACAATTGAGACATAAATACCTCATAAGACTGGCCTGTATGCAAGTCTCTTGGGCATTTTCTTCATTGGTGGTTGATGAGGGGGGATAAAGCACATTGTGGGTGGTGCCACACCTGGGCAGGTGGTCCTAGGGTGTATAAGAAAACAGGCTGACTGTGTCAAGAGGAGCAAACCAGTAAGCAACATTTCTCTATGACTTTGGCTTCAGTGTCTATCCCTAGGTTCCTGTCTTGACCTCCTGCTTTGACTTCTCTGGAAGATAGGCTGACTACAAATTGCAAACTCAAATAAACCCTTTCTTTCCCAAGTTACTTTTGGCCATGGTGTTTTATCACAGCGATAGAAACCAGTTAGTGATTGGATTGTTTGATTTCTCCTTGTTTAGTTTTTGATTTTTTTTACATAAAATCTTCTTTCAGATGTATGGCTATTGAAGATTTCTCACTCATTTCATGGGCCAACTCAACACTGGACTGTTTATCTCCTTTGTTGGGCAGAAACTTTACAAACACATGAGATCCTGTTCATCAAATGCTGTCATTATTTCCTGGTTGGTTGGAGTCCTAGTCAGAAAGTTCTTGGTTAAGCCTGTGTCTTGAAATGGTTCTCTCTATTTTTCTTTTTTTATTAGCAGTTTAGTTTCTGATTTACATTAAAGCCTTCGGTCCATATGTAGTTGATTTTTGTGCTCAGTGATATATGGAGATACACTTTCATTCCTCTGTGTGCAGATATTCAGTTTCGCCAGCATCATTTGTTGAAGAGGCTGTCTTTTCTCTACAGTGTATTTTTGGCTTCTTTGTGAAAAGTCGGTGGACTGTAGTGGTGTGGGTTTAGATACGAACCTCTATCCTGTTCCATTCATCTGTATGTCTGTTTTTGTGCTGGCCTTGTGCAGTTTCTGCTATTGTAACATTGAAACCGGGTTAAATGATTCCTCCAGCATTGTTTATTTGTTTTGCTTGGGATGGCTTTGACTATCTGTGTGCTTCCACGTGTATTTTAAGATTTTTTTAAGGATTATTTCTGTAAAGAATGACATTGCAATTCAGATGAGGATTTCATTGCTCTATAAGTTGCTTTTGATAATATAGTCATTTTATTCGATATTGATTCTTCCAGTCTATGAACATGGGAGGTCTTTCCATTTTCAGTGTCTTCTTCAACTTCTTTCTTTGGTGTTTTGAAGTTTTCATTTTAGAGGACTTCTGTCCTTGATAAGTTTTATTCCAAGAGCTTTTTACCGTTATTGGTTTTCCCTCCCCCTCTCCCTCTCTGTCTCTCCCCTCCATCTCTGAGACAATTCTAAATGGGAAAGAAGGATTTCTCTCCCACTATGCTTGTTGCTAGACGTAGGAAGGCTACTGATGTTTAAAACTCCACATTATATCCTGCTGCTTTGCAGAAAGTGTTTGCCACATCTAAGAGTTGTGTTGTTACTGTTTCTACAGTACCTGGCAGTTTATTTATGCTTGGTGCAAGCCACAGTTATAGGCTCACAGAAACTCAGTCTTGTGAGAAAAGAGGGGACTCTTTCCAGGTCCTTCTAGTATCTGTTGCCTGCAACAGCCTACCATATTTACAGGGTGGGTAGCATGGGGGCAGGTGAGGCTAGTGGGCAGGGCTCCTGCCTAGCACCACAGAAGCCTGGCCTGGCTCATGATTCTGTTAGGTCAGGATAAGGCCTGGCATTGACCTGGCCAGATTGGCTGACTGGGTGTTTCCCTGTAGTTGTCAAAGTCAGGCTAGCAGTGATCATGATGTAGAGGCCTAGGGGAACACTACCAAACATACAGGGGGCACCAATACTGTGGCCATGAATGGAAGAGTGAATTTCCACAAAGAAACTGGCACACTACTGGCTTTTCCAAAATTTTCAGATGCCTCATTAAGTCACTTATTGGTGCTTTTGTTGGTTTCTTAATGTAAGTACATAGAGCTGAACATTTCCCATTTAGAACTGCTTTTAATGTGTTCCAAAGGGGTGTGTGTGTGTGTATGTGTGTGTGTGTGTGTGTGTGTGTATGTGTGTGTGTGTATGTGTTCTTTCCTTGGAATATCTTTTTCCATCCTCTCACTCTATAATGTTGTGTCTATCTTTGATTGTGGGGTTCATTTCTTGGAAGCAACAAATAGGTCCAGTTTTTTAAGCGCTTTTAAAAATTAAATTTTAGTTATTATTTTGATAGTGTGTTGCATGCGGAGGGGGATACATGAGCCGGGGTGTATATAGGGAACCCAGAGAACATTTTTTATAAACCTTTTCTCTTCTTCCACCTTTACATGGATTCTGAAAATTGAATACAGGGTGCTGGCGGTTGAGCACAGATCTCCAGGTTAAGTGTCTTTTTATTCACTGAGTCATTCACCAGCCTGAGTCCAGGTTTTATTTGTTTGTTTGTATTTGTTTGATCTACTGTGCTAGAACATGTCTCACTGGGTAATTTAGATCACAATACTCAGTAGTACTTTAGAGAGGTGTGTGATAATCAAGTTCTTTAAAAATTTTTGTAGTGTATGGTGCTTGCCTATTCCTCATTTTAAAAATTACTGTCCCAGTACGAATTATGCTTTCCTGTAACCTCATAGATATTTATCTCTTTTTTTTTTCACTCTAAAAACTCCCTCATGCATTTTCCTTTTATTAAGAATTGTTTTAGGCTGGGTGGTGGTGACTCATTTCTTTAATCCCAGCACTTGGGAGGCAGAGGCAGGAGGATCTCTGTGAGTTTGAGGCCAGCCTGGTCTTCAGAGCTAGTTCCAGGACAGGCTCCAAAGCTGCAGAAAAACCCTGCCTCAAAAAACCAAAATCAAATCAACACAAAAAGATTCGTTTTCATTTTATGTGTGTATCTGTGTGTGTGTGTGTGTGTGTGTGTGTGTGTGTGTGTGTGTCCCACATGTGTGCCTTGTGCCTGAGGAGGCCAGAAGTAGATGTGGGATCCATGGGAACCGGAAACACAGATGGTTGTGAGCTATCGTCCTCAGGTGTGGGAAACAGACCTGAACCTTCTATAGGAGCAGCAAGCGCTCTTAACTCTTAAGTGCTGTCCCTTAACTGTCCCTCCAGCCCTACTTGATGTACCTTCTATAGAACTGATTACTGGTCATGAATTCCTGTAGCTTGCTTTTATTACAGAAAGTTTTTTTTTTACCTTCAATTATGATAGATAGCTTCACTGGGTGTATATAGTAGTTTTGGTTGTCTGTTATTGTTCACAACTGGAAATATACCATTCCAAGTTTTCCTATATTTAATTTAATATTTAAATATTTAAATTTTTCTTTTGAAAAAACATCTGCTCCTATTTTAGTGGTCTTGACTCTATACATTTATTTGTGGTTTTCTCTTGAAGCTTTCTATATCTTTTTCTTTGTTTATATATTAAGCATTTTAACTATCACATGATAAGAGATGTTTCTGGGGTCTTGTCTGTTTGGTGTTATAAACGTCCCCTATATCTGACCAGGCATCTCTTTCCTAGATTTGGGAACTTGCCTGCTATTTTATTGAAAGTTTTTTATGCCTTTAACATGAAATTTTTATTCTATTATGCCTGTTGCCTATTTATTTGATATTTTCATAGTGTCCTATAGACATCAAATGTTCTCTTTGCACTTTATCTTTAAAGATCTTAAGATCATCTTTTTTTCTTTTTTTTAATTTATTTATTTATTAAAGATTTCTGCCTCCTCCCTGCCACTGCCTCCCATTTCCCTCCCCCTCCCCCGATCAAGTCCCTCTCCCTCATCAGCTTGAAGAGCAATCAGGGTTC
>NC_022031.1:31828607-31832383 GCF_000317375.1 Microtus ochrogaster
CCTCCCATTTCCCTCCCCCTCCCCCGATCAAGTCCCTCTCCCTCATCAGCTTGAAGAGCCATCAGGGTTCCCTGACCTGTGGGAAGTCCAAGGACAGCCTACCTCCATCCAGGTTTAGTAAGGTGAGCATCCAAACTGCCTAGGCTCCCCCAAAGCCAGTATGTGCAGTAGGATCAAAAACCCATGCAATGCGATTTTTACATCTAGGATTAGGTCATTTGTTGGATTTTTTAAAAATTACCTTTGTTCTTTTGATGGAAATGTTTGCAATGCTTAAAGGGTACTAAAATGTAATATATTTGAAGTCTCTCTTTCTCTCTGCATACACACACATGCTCGCGTGCTCACACACATACACACACACACACACACACACACACAAATATATATTTAGTTTTTGGGGCGAGCAGGTTAAATTCCCAGTACTCCCCTGACAGTAGACTAATGCTTGCAAAACAATCATAGTTACAGGGTAGACACATGTCTCATTTTAGGAAGTAGAGGCACACTGCTAGAATGGCAGCAGTAGGACATTAGTTACTGTGGGTGTACAGGGAAAGGGTGGGGAGAGCAAACTGAGGGCAGAGGTTAGTACTGTTGGCAAAGAAGAAGGAGAGGAGAGACAAGTAACTGGATGAGAAAGTGGCTGAGGCGGGGCTGATGTGACAGTTTGGCTGAGGGCGTGATGGAAAGGGGGAGGTAGGGAAATGTCCTCCGATGACCCGAACAGCCCCGACTCTGAGGTTTCAGACTCAGGGACTTCTTAGCCAGGTCAACCTCTGTTCTCTGGGAAAGCTTCCAAAAGAAGAACGAGAAAGTAAAGAATAGAGAGGAAAGGAGGAAAGAAAGGGAAAATAGAAGGCAAAGAGAGGAAAAGAACAGAGCATTGCAAAACCGGCCTGTCCCGCTGGCACTGGGTATTCATTAAATAGCAGGAAGGGGAGGGGGCTGCATTTGGGTGTGAAGTCGCCACTCTCCTGAGCGTTCCCTGGTGAGGATTGATTAGAGGTTCTGGTCCTACCTCTGTGACGTTCTTCAGGGTCTGGCTGCCTATGTCAAGTGCCCAGTCCAGGATTCGAGTCAGTACTCCTCTGAGGAGTCTGGCTGCAGTCAGTTTCCACCCTGCTGAATGCACATAACTGTGGCATGATGTCCTTTCCTCAGGCTAGAGGAACTATGCTGTTGTATTTCAGCGAACAGTTCCATGACACTGGCTTGAGGTGTGTCCCGAGAAAAACGGTTTATGGGATAGCAATAGGGCGTATCTAGAGTGCCAAGCTACTGACTCAGCAGGGTGTTTTTAAAAATCTTTACACAAAGTTCTGCCCACCATAACAAATAGAAATATGTGAACCAGGTCGAGGCAGCCTTCATTTTCAGAGTAGGAATTCATAATCGAATCGCACTATTCAAAATATCTTTATTACTAAGAGAAATCAAGGATACGATTCTTGAAGAAGCAATTCCAAAATCTTAGTGACGTGCTGTAATAAAGTTACTTTCACTGACGCACTAAACATCCATATGCACAGTCTAGGGGCTTTGCTCCAAATCCCTTCCTGTCAGAATCCAGATATAGAAAATCAGGATTGTATAAAAAGGCATCAACGACCATGCCAGAGGAACAAGAGAGCACAGGGAAGTCTCACACCCACAGCTGAATGCTTAGTCAAGAGATAACATGTGTTGGTTCTGCTCATGATTCTCTAAAGGTGATCTCTCCCTCCATGTGTTGTGCTCCGGTGCCTTTCTCACAGAACTATTCTTGTTTGTCCTTTGGGGTCATTATTAGGTATAGTAAGGGTTAACTTGGATGTAAGTACTGTGTATCAAGAGAGTGGATCTGATAACAGAGATAGCTACTAAGTGGTTGATGCGCAGCTAGCATCTGTAGCATGAATGCACTGGCTAAGAGACGATGCATTACTATGGGAGGGCAGAATACACCCAGATGGCATGTAATTTCATCATAGTATTCAGAATGATACACTCTTCAGAACTTAAAAAAAATATTATTTCTAAAACTCTCCACTTAAATTGTGGTTGACAAGAAGGAGCTGAAGCTGGAGAAAATAAAACTGTGACCATGTGATGAATTCTGCATGTATTTCTTCTCACTTGCAAAAGCTGCTGTCACAGCTATGCTAAAAACTGCCAGCTTCCTACCCATTCTCTCCCAAGTTTTTCTAATAAGCTATTCAGTGCTCTCTGTGTGTCCCGCAGACACACTTGCTCTGGTAGAAGGGACTGCCCCAGCTAAAGACAGTGGGATCATAGGCATGCCCTTTGGGACTTTACACCACTGCATCATGGAAAGCATCTCTGAGTTCGCTCTAGAGAGGGGAGAACCCAGATGAAGTAAGGAAGGAATGATGGGCTCTTGTTTTCCCATATAAACCTCCCTGATACCCACGGGCATACTGGGCAAGGACAAGTGATAAGGCTGCATTAAAACAAATAATAAGTACAGTTTCCATACTCAGATTTGTGTAATATTCCTGTTGACCCTCTTTGGGGTGTCAAAATATGACACGGGGGTACCTAAGCTCATCTATGTTCCTTAAGCAATATGTGTACTTAAAAATTCTTATAAGAAAAATTCACTATTGTGCAGATTGGCATCCACTAAACTGAGAAAGAACTCTAAGAGAATATTAAATTAATATGAATAGTAAGAAAACATCAAGATAATTCAATTTTATCTATTCTAATAGCTAATTTGAGATAACATACTCACTCAACATAATACCAATTCAGACTTTCATACCCTAATTATGTTTTTATTATTCTTTCATACAAGACATCCCTTCAGGAAAGAGGAGGACTCCCAGGGATATCAACTGAACATGTCACACCAACATACAATAGGACTAGGCACAAATCCTCATACCAAGGCTGGACAAGGCAACTCAGTAGGTGGAAAAGGGTTCCAGGAGCAGACAAAAGAGTCAGAGGCAGACTTCACTCCCACTGTCAGGAGACCCACAAGAACACCAAGCTATACAATCATAACCATACATGCAGAGGACCTAGCACAGACCCGTGCAGACCCCACGATTTCTGTTTCACTCTCGGTGAGCCCCTATGAGGCCTGCTTAGTTGATTCTGTGAGCTGTGTTCTTGCATTGTCCTTACCCCTTTGGCTCCTACAATCCTTACTCCCCCTCTCTCTCAGGGTTCCCTGAGCACCACCTAATGTTTGGCTGTGGGTCTCTGTATTTGTTCCCATCAGTTGAGGGATGAAGCTTCTCTGATGATGATTGGGCTAGGACCAATCTATGAGTATAGCAGAATATCATGAGGGATCACTTCACTGACTATTTTTTTTTTTTGGAAAGGCAGGCGAGTTTGGTTCCACCGTAGGTCTTTGGGCCATCCAGCCTCTAGTTCATGGCCATCCAGGCAGTGTTGGGCATGGATTCCCTCTCATGTTGGGCCTCAATTATACCAGTCATTGGCTGGCCAAGCTCATGGGTTCTGTACCACCTTACTCCAGCACATCTTGCAGGCAGGATAAATTGTACATTGAAGGTTTTGTGGCTGGCATGGTGTCCTAGTTCCACCACTGGAAGCCTTGTCTGGTTATAGAAGATGGCCAGTTCAGACTTGATATCCCCCATTAATAGGAGTCCTCACTAGGGTCACCCCAGTAGATTTGAAGGAGTTTCCATTGCACTAGATTTCCACACTGTCTCCCAAGTGCCCCCCAATTCCAGTCATCTCTCTCCATTCTCTCTCTCTCTCTCCATTCTCTCTCTCTCTCTCTCTCTCTCTCT
>NC_022031.1:31832483-31859231 GCF_000317375.1 Microtus ochrogaster
CCCCCCCTCCCTCCCTCCCTCCCTCCCTCCTACCACTGAATCCCTCCTGTTCCTCTTTCTACCCATCCCCAGTCCAGCACATACTTACTCTATTTCCCATTTCCATGGAGATTCATATGTCCCGCTTTGAGCTCCCCTTATAACTTAGCGTCTCTGGGTCTACAGATTGTATACCTTTATTTAACAGCTAGTATCCACTTCTAAGTGAGTGCATACCATGTTTGTCTTTCTGGGTCTGGGTTACCTCACTTGAGATGCTTTTTTTTCCTAATTCCATCCATTTGCCTGCAAATTTCACGCCATTGCTTTTAATAGCTGAGTAATACTCCATTGCGTAAATGTACTGCGTTTTCTTTATTCATTCTTCCGTTGAGAGATATCTAGTTTGTTTCCAATTCCTGGGCATTGTGAACAAAGCAGCTATGAACAATAGTTGAGCAAGTGTCCTTGTGGTAGGATGGAGCATCCTTTGGGTATATTCCTAAGAGTGGTATAGTTGGTCTTGAGGCAGATCGATTGCCAATTATCCGAGGAACCACCATATTGATTTCCATAGTGGCTGAGCTGTCACTTTTGCATTGATCTTAGCTGGTCTGACAGGTGTAAGATGGAATCTCAGTGTACTTCTGATTTGCATTTCCCTGATGGATAAGGATATTGAAAATTTCTTTGTTTCTCAACCGTTTGAGATTCCTTCATTGAGAATATTCTGTTTAGATCTGCACCCCATTTTTAAATTGGATGATTTGGTTTATTGATGTTTAGTTTCTTGAATTCTTTATATAGTTTGGACATTAGCCCTCTTTCAGATGTTGAGTTGGTGAAAATCTTTTTCCATTCTGTAGGCTGCTGTTTTGTCCTATTGACAGTATCCTTTGCCTTACAGAAGCTTTTCAGTTTTATGAGGTCCCATTTATTAATTGTTGATCTTTATGCCTCTGCTATTGGTGTTCTGCTTGGTAAGTAGCCTCCTGTGCCAATGCATTCAAGACTATTACCCACGTTCTCTTCTATCAGGTTCAATGTATCTGTTTTTATGTTTATGTCTTTGATCCACTTGGATTTGGGTTTTGTGCTGGGTGATAGAGATGGGTCTATTTGCTTTCTTCTAGATGCAGGCATCCAGTTAGACCAGGACTATTTATTGAAGATGCTTTCTTTTTTCCATTGTGTATTTTTGTAATCTTTATCAAAAATCAGGTTTCCTTAAGTATGTGGATTTATGTCTGGGTCTTCAATTTGATTCTATTGATCAATGTGTCTGTTTTAATGTTAATAGCATGCAGCTTTTATTACTATAGCTCTGAAGGACAGCCTGAAATCAGGGATGGTGATACATCTAGGAAGTCTTTTATTGTTCAGTATTTGTTTTAGCTTTCTTGAGTTTTTCAAGTTCTTTTTTCATATGAAGTTGAGTATTGTCCTTTTGATGTCTGTAAAGAATTGTGTTGGAATTTTGATGGGAAGTACTTCAAATGTGTAATTTGCTTTTGGTAAGATGGCCGTTATAACTATTCTACCAATCCCTGAGTACAGGAGATCTTTCCATTTTCTGATATCTTCTTTAGTTTCTTTCTTCAGATTCTTGAGGTTTTTGTCATACAGGTTTTTCACTTGTTTGGTTATAGTTACACCAAGATATTTTACATTTTTTTTTCTGGCTATTGTGAAAGGTGTTGTTTTCCTTATTTCTTTCTCAGTCTACTTATCATTTCTAGATAGGATGGCTACTGATTTTTTTTCTTTTTAATCTTCTATCCAGTCATGTCACCAAAGGTGTTTATCAACTGTAGGAGTTCCCTGGTAGAATTTTTGGGGTCACTTATGTATACTATCACATCACTTGCAAATAACAAAACTTTGACTTCTTCTTTTCCAATTTGTCCCCAATTATGTTTTTTCAACATAAAAACTTATAGTTATGAGATGTATAATACATAGTATGTATCATCAATGCCTATTTAAATTATTGGATTTTATATGGCTAGAAATTTATGATGAGTGGATGAGCCGTTGTTTTCAAATTCTCTAGATCATCAGGAATATTTATAAATTCTTTTATCAATCATATCTATCAAGTTGAGTAACTTTTCTTGGGAATGTCTGAACAAGCATCTATTTATCCCAGAATAGATACTCACAACAGACCAAAGAAACAATTCCACCCAAGTCTGGCTTACTCTTGGCCACTAGTAAACCTGCAGCCTCGGTTGTGATAGAAACCCTAGGGTAGATGAGGTCATGGAGAATTAGGGTTTGAGCCCATAAGGCAGGATTAGGATCCCTGAAGAGAGCCCAGGAGAGGCTACCGGTGAAGGTGAAGCCCAGTTACACTGAAGACTACAGGAGTTTGGAGATTCCAGTACATGGGACAAACACCTAGGACCAAAAATGCAGCAGCTATGAAATGGAGCTGGCCTGACCTCGGACACAAGCTGTGCTTGCCACAAAGGGTAGAGTCAGAAAAGTGGCCCTGGACCCCTGGAGTCCAGAATAATGAGAATGGATCACAAAGGCCTGGGACTGAGCTCAATAACTACCAGACTCTGGATTTGTTTTGATTTGAGTGTGACTATACCCTGCTTCTTCCCTCTTGGAGTAAGAAAGTGTATAACTTTAGTTTTTATTATAGGAGCCCACAGTTTAGAAACTCTGAACTTTTAAAAACACTTTGGATATTTTATTTTTTATTTATTTATTTATTTTTTTTTTGTGGGGCAAGCGCAGCACCTGTGTTCTCAGATGCAAATTTTTTTTAAATTTATTTATTTATTGAGGATTTCTGCCTCCTCCCCGCCACCGCCTCCCATTTCCCTCCCCCTCCCCCAATCAAGTCCCTCTCCCTCATCAGCTTGAAGAGCCATCAGGGTTCCCTGACCTGTGGGAAGTCCAAGGACAGCCCACCTCCATCCAGGTTTAGTAAGTTGAGCATCCAAACTGCCCAGGCCCCCCCAAAGCCAGTACATGCAGTAGGATCAAAAACCCATTGCCATTGTTCTTGAGTTCTCAGTAGTCCTCATTGTCTGCTATGTTCAGCAAGTCCGGTTTTATCCCATGCTTTTTCAGACTCTGGCCAGCTGGCCTTGGTAAATTCCCGAAAGAACATCTCCATTGTCTCAGTGTGTGGTTGTACCCCTCGCGGTCCTGAGTTCCTTTTAGAGAGACTTTAGATATCAAGAGAGATTGAGTATTTAGAGAAACTTTGAACTTTGAAGGGAACTTCGGATGTTTTAAAGAGACTGAACTTTCAAAGTGCTTAGATTTTTAAAGACTGTGGGACTTTTAAAAGTTGGAATGTTTTATGTTTTGATATTAATTTTAATGAGATCTTGGGGATAAATGAAAAAGGAAAGGTTCTAGATGAACAGTGGTGTGTCTGTGTGTCAACTTGACACATGCTAGAGTCATTTGAGAAGCAGGGGCTGAGATTGAGACAATTCCCCAACCAGATTAGCTGTGAGCAAGCCAGTAGGACATTTTTTTCATTGGTTACTGTTATGGGAAATCCCAGCGCACTGTGGGCAGTGTTACGCCGAAGTTGCTGGTCCTAGGCACTGTATGAGAGCAGGCTGAGTAAGGCAGTCAATGGCACTCCTCCTGCGCCTTTGCTTCAGTTATGACCTCCAGATTCCTGACTTGAGTTGCTGCCTTGACTTCCCTCAGTGATAAAGCATGACCTGAGAATAACAAACTAAAATAAACCCCTCTCTCCCCATGTTGCTTTTGGTCATGGTGGTTTATCATAGCAATAAAAGCCCTAATAAAGACACGAAGTCTTATGATCCTTCCTCCTCCCTCTAAGAGGGAGTGTTTCAATTCAGATGAGAGATCTACTCAGCACCGAAAAACAAGGTTTGTTTTAATAATACCCTTCTAAGAATCTTTGAGTGACATCCAATATCTAAACTATCACAGGATTGCTCAAAAAAATGTCATTTTAAAGCTTCTATTGTGGACATTTATTAGTATTTTTTGACATTTTGGTGATTTTATAATAAGTCAATTTAAGAACAAAATCGTGTGTTGGTTTTCTCATACTATAACTAAGCACTTATGATAATTAACTTAGAAAGTGAAATTTTGCAGAACAAGACAGTGTCATTGCACACAAGAACCCACAGTAGCTGTGGCTGAATGCCTAAGACCTACACAAAACCAAACCAGTCAAAATCCCAGAATAGATGGATCATCATGCCCCAACCCTAGCCAAACAGCTATTGAGGAGTAATGGCTGCTGGGGAAGAGACAATCAGTTTCTTCAAGGACGCGGGTCCTGAAAAAACATCCATGCTCTAGTAGATAGTCCTACTACATCCGTGCACATGCAGGCAGCCTTAAATTGATTCAATGGGGAGAGAAAAAGTGTACATAAAGAGGATGGGAAAGGGGGTATAAAGCAGGAGCTAGAAGAGATAGAATGGGGTATGTTTGATCAAATATATTACATGCATGTATGAAATTCTCAAACAGCAATAAAAGGTTCATTTTTGGTTTTCGCTTTGACCCATGATTGATTAGCATGTAGCGTCAGGCCTATGATAAGACAGCATTTCATGGTAGGACTATATGGCACAGCAACACTGACTTTATCACACAGATGATGAAGCAGGCCTTTGAGGGGACATTCAATATACAAAGGATAGGACAGGGTTACTCAGAAGTCTGCAGTGATTCAGGTTTTATTGTAAATCTTTGTCATTATTTTTATTACTTCATAAACAGTATCATGGAAAGTTATCATATATTCAGTAGTCAGTTAGACATTAACTAGTGCTAGAAATCAATGAGACAATTTGCTCTATTCATGAGAACCAATTTATATCCCTATACCAAGGCTTCCCTGGTCCATGCGTCCATACATGCCAAGATACATTGCCCAGGTCTGTAAGCCTTTGTGTAATCAGCACTCCACTGAGTGTAACAGCGTCTGTGTATCAGCAGGAACTAGCCAGACTGTGAATACATATAATGAATGCTGAGTCTTAGAACTTAGTCCTAAGATAACGAGTCTTCTGCAATACAGCTTCACCAGGAAGGAGAAGCCACCACAGACTGTAACCTTTTTCTGCATTCTTCCACGGGGATGCTCACTGATGGAGTCAAATGAGTCACGTGGCCCACTCAGTAGGAAACACTGTCCCTCTGCCAGCTTCCCTGTGGAAGCTCAGTAAATATTAATTGAATGAAAGAACGAACTGACATGAAGTATGTGGTAGGTGATGCGGAAAGACTTGCCCATGATGGTCAGATGGGGGCTCCTGGCGCACAAGCAACAGAATTTGGAGCTTGTTATTTTTCCTAGCTGGTGGCCATGACAATGGCTTTGCTGTTGACAGTGCTTCCACATTCAAAGACCTCTTAGTCTATTTTCTGCCAACATTGTTTTTTTGACTTGACATTAAACAGAACTACAAAATCAGTTCCTTTACACAGCATTTTAGGTACAAAAGATAGGAAAATGGAAGTCCCACTCTGCTACTCCGACATAAACTCCAAGAGTTTGGGTTATTTGTGTTTCTTCTAAGTATATGACATTTTAATGGATTATTTAAAATTATTTTTATATTTTGAGACTATAATAAAATATTATATTTTCCCCTTCTCTTCCCTTCTTCCTAACCCTCTCATATAACCTCCTTGTTCCCTGTTTTCTTTCAAAATGAAGGCATTTTCCATTAATAGTTTTATATACATATATGTGTGGATATGAAGGCATAAACTAACCTGCTCGTTCTGTATAGTGTTACTTGTATGTATATGTTTCAGGGCTGAGCATTCGGCTTTGAGGAACCAATTGATGTGCTCTTCCCTGGGGAAGGTGATTTCTTCTGTTCTCAGCAATCCTTAGTAGCCTGTAGCTCTTTGTGTAGGGCTGAGAACTGAGCTTTCTCCCTTCCACACCGACATGTCTACTGGTGTCCTCCTTGTTCAATTCATGTTTCGTATTGGTGAGACTTTATAGATGTCGTTTCTGGCATTACTAGGAGACCCAGTCTCACTTCCTGTTCCTCTGGCTCTTAAAATCTTTCCACCCCCTCTTCCATAATGTTCCCCGTGCCTTACGTATGGGAGTTGTGTTGTAGATGTAGATGTTGAGGCTGGGCTCTGCAACTCTGCATTTTGATTGTCCGTGGTTTCTGTAGTGGTCTCTGTCTGTGGCAAAGAGAAGTTTCCTTGATGGAGGGTGAGAGCCATGTTGATCTTTGGGCATAGGAACAAATGTTTAATATGCTTAGGGGTTGTGCTAGCTCAGTAACTTGGGAGTTGTAGGTTCCCCTCCCAGATCCATGACTTCACCAGCTCTAGATAGTTGCCTAGGTTTACAGTACCAGCCATGATCTCTTTCCTGTTGAGTGGGTCTTAAGGTCAATTAAAGAGCTGTTGGTTACCACCAAGGTGTGTGTGCCACTGCTGCGCCTGTATGATTATTGTGTCATGTTGGCTGCTGTTGAGGTAAACAGGTGTCATATCTGTTAAGACTTTTGTTTATTTTCCTGCTTTGAAAGCTTGCATGGTGTCTTCTGTTACTGTGAAAGCTGGAACTCAGGAAGAGGCTCTTAATTCAATTCCAGCTCAGGGACCTCTGGGCCTGATATCTAAAGTGTTTGATGTCTTTAGCAATAGAGACTTACCTTACACCTCTGGGGGGCAATCAAGAGCAACAATAACCAGATGTTATATTTGGGGGGTCTTTTGGACAGCCCTGACAAGCAACTTAAAAAAGAGTTTCTCACACCTGGCAGAGGGTTTTTGTTAGGTGATCTTTGGCTTTTGGAGAGAGCATTGTCAGCGCAGATGGGAAAATTGCATTTAAACTATGGATGTGTCTTTATGTACTGACTTATGTGTAGTATGAGTAATTTTAGGTAGCTAATAATATTTCTTATGACCTTCAGACACCCTATCATTTTTACCCTCCTCCTTACTTCCCTTCCTTTATCAGAGAGCCCCCTTTATTTTGCATTCATTTCAACTTTCAATACATTAACGTCCACATTAATTTTTGTATGATATAATGTCGACTTAAATTGTTTAATTACAATAAGGGTGACTATCACCAACACATTTAGGGAACGAACACATTGGCCCTCGGTAAACAACAAGAGTTAAGCACAGAAGTGAGACAGGTACATTGGAAGTGGTGAAGATTCAGAATGTGCAGCCCCTCAGTGTGCTGGGGAGAGGGCCAGGGAGATGGCTCAGCACTAAGAACATTGGATGTTCTTCTAGAGGACCTGGATTCAATTCTAAGCACCCACATGATGGCTCAGGACTGCCATGATATTTTGGTCCCAGCTAGTGGAAAAGATCAAGGTCTTGTGTGGCTCCTCAGTCTGCCTGATGACCTCTCTGATGTCACTTTGTGTGCTCTGAGTGAATACAGTTTTCTTCCAGGTCGTCATCTGCATTCTTTTTCTAAATCTGCAAATCATGACTCTCCCTCCAGGCTTTTATTCTTGAGAACACTTCATTCTGCTACCTAGCCCTTTAAGGGCAGGACATGGGGTCATCCTAGAGTACTTTTGCTTCCCATGTGGGCATGATTTTTCACTAGGAAACAAGAGACTGTTGGTCCAGCTAACTGGAAATTCAGACTGTTCCCAAACAGCTTGAGTACAGCCTCGTTGACACAGTGATATTTTAACTTCTCGGGCCCTAGTCTTTATTTTTCATCTCTCAACAAATCTCAGAGTTTTCCAAGGTATGGCATACAAACCTCCTTCACGAAAGCTCGTGATAATGGAGTCAGAACCCTTCCCATGTTAAAGAACTCACGAAACAACAGCAATTCTCTCCAAGAGAAGCCTTCACCAAACGTCTTCCCATTTTCATGCATTTTGTCTACTAGTGCTCCGAGTCCTGATTTGGTTGAGCTCTTTAAAGTAACTCTCTACCACTGTCTTGTAACTCATTCTACTGAGGCCTTTTCATCCCCACTGACAAGAATCTCCTTCTGAGGAGTTATCTAACTTTCATACCGAGTTTCTGGTAAAAATAAATAAATAAATAAATAAATAAATAAATAAATAAATAAATAAAAGATTTTTGCCCCTTAGACAAATAAAGAAGCATTTGACAAGTACATCCAGAATAAAGTGTTCTTTGACAGCCAATTTTATTCCGTACAGATGACTTTCTTATGTAAATTCTGCTCACCTTTGAAAGATTCCTTGAAATTCAAATAAAGGTAGCAATAATCATGACCACATGTGGAAACTATAGGGTTTGTATGTGTGTGTGTGTGTGTGTGCGCGTGTTTCTGGTTAGGGTCTTAGTCTATAGTCCAGGCTGGCCTGGAACTCATGGCCTATCTGTGACTTTTAAGTGCTGGGATTTATAAGCATGAGTCATCATATCTGGCAGAAACTTTTAATAAACAGTATCAATTAGTCAAAGATGCCTTGGATAACCTTTAGGGTAGTTACATTCTTCTTGGTTTTGTATTCCTAACTCCAAATTCCCAAAATACCTTTCTGCTCGGAATCCCAGCAGGCTAAAGATTCTGTTTTTTTCTTCCTTGAGAACTACTCACACAGGCTCACATGGAAACGTGTTCGCATAAATTAACAGATGGCAATATTATTTAAGATAGAAAAAAAAGTATGTATATCAAGTATTAGACCACAGAAAGATCACAGAAATCGTAATTCTTATCTCGGGCATAGCAGGATTCCCCAAATGTCAATTTTCATTTCTGGACAAAGGCTCTTCCCTTGCTGAGACCTACTGTCACTTCACTGTGTGTCGTTGGCACGAGTCTCTGCCATGTGGTCAGCTAGTTGCCTTCTGCTGAGAGAGGTGCCCGCTCCCCGCCCCCCTGGAGCCCGCCCTTGTCCAGCACACATGCTCTCCCGCCGCATGAGCTTGCCCTGGCCCACTCACCTTGCTCTTCAGAGCCTGGTTGTTTATGCTGAGCTAACTTTTGGTCTGCTGCCCTGTATCCAGTAACCTTTGGTGCACCTGTTCCAAGGGAGTTTCTGGAGCGGACAGGACTCTGCTGGCAATAGTGGTGGAATGGCAACTTGAAGAACCATGCAAAGGGATGTACTGAGACCTAGTACCCAGGATGTAGACAACTGTGTTATAGTCTCTATCCCCCTACCCCTTATCACTTCCTCTCTATTGTCCTCCTTTCAACTATGAATTTTCTCTTATTTGGGACTGGATCATAACCAAGATCACATCCACTCGAATTTCATAGAGAAAAGCCTCTGTAAATATCTGTTCTAGTGGTAAACAGAACAGTTTGGAGATGTTGGCACGCAAGAATGAGCTTGTGCTCTGGACCAGTACCTAAGATCCAGGAACAGGAATAGTTCTTGTGGCAACCTCTGGGAAGATGTGGGTTTGCTGGGCAGTCCGGACAGCAGTGTCTATCAAAGGCATAATGACAATTACGATATTAATATGGGGGGAGGGTGATAAAAGTTCTCCTTGCCATAGGTAACTGTACAAATGAACTTTTGCTGTTCTATTGCACTGCCAAGAAAAAAAAAATCTCCTTGAAGCCATTGTCCACTTAGACTGTAGGCTGCTATGCCCAAAGATAAAAAGCTCATGAATCATTAAGCATTTTGCTTTGGAAAAGAATCGGAAAGTTATGTCAAGTTATCTAGTATAAGATACCAGAGGACTTCTGGGATCCCCATATTTTGCTAGTACTTATTTTACTTAACTTTCCAGGCTTTAATCCCTGTTAAAATCTTGCTAACTTGATTATTTGGGGGGAGTCTTAGCACAGGAACGGCAGTGGGCAAATGAGAATCTGCCATGGAGAAGTGAGAGGGTCGCTTTGGGGATCTGTGGTCAATCCTGCTACACAGAGCACGTGGGATCCATGCCCCAGACAGATGTATTAACCCAGCTGTGCACAGCTTCTCTGGATCGAGGTCCACTCCCACAGGGGTTCACTCCCTTGCAATCCCACTGGGCCTCTTTCCACAGAAGGTTTCCTTAGTAGCCAAGACAGGCTATAATGTCCACGGTGGACCTGCACAGCAGATTTTGTGTGGAAATCTGAGAACTCTTTCTTAATTGATTGACTATGGCATGTCCTAAAGTCCGTCCTGGCTTTCGTGCCTTCACTTGTATTAATGCCTCAATTCAATTTTGTTTCCTTCTATGAAGTTGTCAACCCCCAAGAGTCTTTTATTCTGTCCTGTGTATGTGGCACCAAATTGAAGGTTTCTTGGCGACGTTCAAAATTGTAGTAATTTGAAGAGATCAGGAAAAGTGACTGACCTAAGACAGCACATAAACAAATACATCGCTTTGGAGGCTCGCCTGTAATTTGCTGGTTTCAAACTTAGTGTTGACGCTGTATTACACACCGTGGTTAAAGTTACACTGTGATATGTTACTTCCTGAAAGATTCGCCCCATAAAATTGAGTCGCGATGTTACTGAGCACTAAAAAATCTCACTTTAGCTTTGATCCGTTTTGATCTTTTCAAGTTACCTTAAAGATGACAGGTAGATGACTGTGCTAAGTAGCCTGAAATGACTTTCGGTCACATGTAATAAAATTTCCTTCTGCAGCTTACTTATATTGCCTCTCCACCAATCTGGAAGAATCCCCTGTCTGGGGCGTTTCTCCTGCTAGTCTCAGCTGTTTAGGAAGGGTTACTGAGCTTCACAGGCCCCAACATGAATGCTGACGGGCAGTGTCCTCACAATGGCCTCAGGACTACGCACTCTAGTCTGGTCTGGAACTTGGTGTCCTCCCTGTCCTGTGGGGACTGTAGGTGTGTTAAAAACGCCATTCATCGGTGTTTACTCTGCTTATGTCATCAGCACACACAACAGGGTGAGAATCTGTCACGCCACAGTCACGTTGGTGGCCCACATCTTCCCTCCTCTGTGTTCTTTGTTGAAGACTGGGTCCACTGACATGCTCTGTACTGTCAGCTCTGGCCTCCTAGTTGAGTTCCTCTGCTCATTCAACAAGTATGGACTGATCTTTGTTCGTGGATAGACATATCGCTAAGGCCTTCGAGACACACCGGGAGGTGAACTGGATACAGGATGTCTGTGTAGCTTAAGTCTAAGAAAAGGAGAGACACAGTGAGGTACAGGGAAGGAGCCGGGGAGTCGGCTCAGTAGGTGAAGGAGCGCCTCGAAAACTTGAAAATCGGAGCTTGACCCCTGGAAACTGTGTAAATGTACGAGGGGAAGAAGGAACTCCACAAAGTTGCCTTCTAATCCACACATACATACACACATACTCTCAAAATGTAAAATTTTGAAGTACAAAAAGGCATGGCAAAAGATATGTATATAATTGCAAACTGAGAAAACGGCTGTAAGTTATTCTGAGGCCTTTGGGAAGGTGCATCTGTGGAAGGCGAAGAAGAAAAGACAGGAAACAAAACAGAGCAACAGAGCCGGATAATATACAGGTTCACAGATAACTAGCGTGATACCAAACCCTGGTGAGCTTGAATAATTTACATAACCTCTAATTCTTAATTTCCTTATCCACCGAATAAAGACGATAATGCCATCTACCTCTAGAAGCGCTGGGTTTGGACAGTGTATATAAATCACCCGGCCCAAAGCAAGCGCTCTGTGAACAGGAGTTCCTCATGACTGTTTATTAGGCTGAGGTGTGCAGGCCAGATGGGGCCAGCCGTGCTTAGGGTTGTGAGAAAGAGCATTCCAGGAGGAGAGAACAGCGCATCCAAAGCTGCTGGAGCTCACGGGCTCTGTGGAAAGGCCAGTGTCGCTGGAACTGTGCGAGTGAGGGAGAGCACATTGGAGGATGGCGTGGGTGGGCACCATATGGTGGCTGCGTGCGCGCCAGCCCAGGGAGAGCAGACGCTGGGTGCCTGCAGAATTGTTTTCCCCCTAGAGAATGTGAAAGGACAGGGCAGAGATGTTGAGAACGTGCATAAGAGGGTGGTTCTAATGATGGTCCGTTTGGAACTCAAGTGAGACAGGAGAGGCCAAAAGATGACCGGGACCAAGGAAAGAACGAAAAGGAAAAGCTGAGCACGTGACATCCATCCCATGGGAAAGGTACTTCCGGAAACACAGGAGCTTCAGGAAGGAAGCCGAGTCTTTAGGTGTGTTGTTTAGGAGATTGCCTAATTTCTTCAGGTGGCAAAGGCCAGGGAGAGACTCTGAATCACACGGCTGGCTGACTGAAGTGGCATGGTGACGATAACCATGAGGAGAGTCAAGCACGGAAGAGTGTGTGTTTTGAGTGGGTTGCTCATACAATGTCCTGCAACCAGCCAATATGGCGGCATTGCGCGAACTAGGAAATGGTACCCCTTCTCTCGTGGCTTTATGATCATCTACGAGAATCTGTCAAAACATCTTTGCAAATCAGTGCAATGACCCTGATGTACTCACATAGCTGTCTGCAGGCAGGATCCAACCGGAAGGAGAGAAGTCAAGGGGCGGGGACCATGCTCCTGGAACCGAGGCTGGAAGTGACCACGGGGCATGAGTGAGTTTGTTGGCTGATAGGGAGGGGTTGGAGGGAGCAGTGTGAAGACGCAGTGGTGTGAACCTCAGAGAAGGACGAGTCATAGTTTACAAAGAATAGGGTCCCACCTGTTTGAGAAGCAAGAGGCTCTGCACAGAAGAAGAGAAGTCTAGGGTAGCTTCCTGGATTTCCCAAGTATTTAAAATATATTATTTATGATTATTTTTTATGCACTATATTTTGATCATACTCTTTCTCTTCCCCCAACTCCTCCCAGATCCTCCCTACCTCCCTACCCACAGACGCTCATATTCTCTCAAACAAAAACAAACCTACAACAATGAAAATCAAAAGAAAGGAATAAGAAAATCAGTCACACATGCACACACACACACACACTCACACATGCACACACACACACCATTGTGTTAGCCAACGACTCCTGGGCATGGAGCATGGCTGGAGTGTGGTTGATATTTTGATATCCCCAGTGTCACTGCACTGGAAAGCTGACTTTCTGTTTCCCAGCAAGTATTGATTGTAAACAGCTTCTTGGTTAGGGGTGGGATTTTGTGTCCACGTCCCTTCTCCATCATGAGATTTGTCTGGTTTGAATCTGTGCAGGACTTGCACTGACTTCCTACGTGCGTCAGCTCTGTTGTGTTTGGAAGGCATTGTTTCCTTGGAGCCATCGATCCCTTCTGGCTCCAACACTCTCCCTGCCCCCTCTTCCATATCTTCCCCCCATCCTTGTGCCATAAGGGAAGGGGTTTGGTAAAGACATCCCATATAGGACTGAGAGCTCCAAAGTCTTTCTCTCTGCAAACTGTCAGGTTGTGAGTTTCGTGATTTCCACCATAGGGGAAGAAGACGCTTCTCTGATGGGGGCAGGGTGACACCCTGATCTTTGGGTAAGAAAGTCATGAGGACTCATTTTTTTTTATTGCTATGTTCCTTTAGAAGAATAAGATTTAGGTCCAAACTCTTCAGTAATTTGTGTCTCTTTTATCTGTAGATCTTCTTCGTTTTCCTAAAAGTCACTGGGTAGTCTCATATCTACCCCAGCAGAGTGTATGCCCTTTAAGGGTGAAACACTGCCTTGTCTCTTTGTTATTTAACTGTGGTTGAAACACAACAAATATGGAATGAATAAGTGAATGAATGAATACAAATATTTTTTCTTTTTGCTACCATATTCTAGAAAAAAATATTTGTTCGCTCACATGATTAGCTTTGTATATGTTGTACCTAGAGTCACTGTCAGTGTGAACTCAGGTATTATAGAAATAATAGTTATTGATATTATCTACCAATTTCTCTTATCTGATAGACCCTTTATTTTGTAGTTGTTTTTAAAACCAACAACTTTATTAAATTTGTAACCAGTGGAAATAATTATTTTTTATAGCTTACATTCTTACTAAATAAAAAATTTAAAAATTTAAATTACAGCCAGGTGGTGGTGGCACATGAATTTAACCCCAGCTCTAGGGAGGCAGAGACAGGCAGATCTCTGTGAGTTTGCGGCGAGCCTGGTCTATAAGAGCCAGTTCCAGGATAGACTCCAAGATATAGAGAAACCCTGTTTCGGAAAAAAAAAATTACAAACAACCATCAATTTTTGAATTTACAATTTCCCTTTATTCTAGTTTTTAAACTATCTTTGTTTGGGGTACTTAGAAATACATTACTTCATCATTAATCCAATTGCAAATTTTCAACTCATATTAACATGTTTTATTCTAGTCATAAAAAGTCAAAAAGAGCCAGGCCCATCTTTGCTTTGAGGATAGCAGAATGTATTTGTGGCCTTGTGGATGAAGATCATCATTGCTTTAAGGTCAATACTGGCATATTAGTTTCTTCTTTGATGATATTATAGTCTATTTTTGCTCTGGGGTAGTAAACGAAACAGTACTTAAAAATTTCATTTCTGAGATACCTTTTCATGGCAGACAGGCCAGGTGACCCAGTGAGTAAAGGTGATGCAGCCACACCTGATAACGTCAGGGCAATCCTCAGAACCCACACGGCAGAAAAAGAGAAAAATTCCCAAGGATTTGCTAAAGTTCAAATTATGTGAAACTTCAAGTCCATAGAAGAATCGAGAAAATTAAACAGAGTCTTCAAGGACAAGCATTCCGCATCTGTGACCAACTCTTGATCCAATCTGTTTCATCTGCATCCCCACCCCATCTCACTCTGCTGGTCACCTGGATGATTTTGAAGCCAACCGCATCTGGAATTCTTTCAGTTCAGAACTAGGAAAGAACACTTTAGAAGACTAGCCAAGGGACTAGAGAGACAGGTCCGTCAGGAAAATGGTTTGCTTTGCAAACGTGAAGACCTGATTTGCTGCTTAGAACACGTGTCAAATTTCTGCATCTGGTGGTGTGTGTTGATAACCTCAGTGCTGGGGCTCACTGGCCAACCAGTCTAGCCTAACTGGAGAGCTCTACGACAATGGAAGATATTGTTTCAAAGAAGATAGATGACATTCCTGTTCCTGCTTTCTGCTTCCTTTGCATTTGAATGGTGAAAAAAGAACTTCAGTGTATTATCTGTTTGCTCTTGAGAGATCTAGGGTTTGCAGACTTACTCTGCATGGTGGGATTTTATCATGCCCCCACATCTGTGTGTGGCCTGTAGTTTGGACCCAGCTCAGTGTTGTGAGGACAGCTGGTGGTGAGTGGTGTGTGCCACCATCCGGAGGTAAACCGTGTGTGCTTGTCTGTCTCTGATGTTGGTGTCTCACTATCTCACAGTCATTACTATGGACCAACTGCTCACTTGATGGTGTTGGTTCAGGTGTTGCCACCTGGGTCCCAAACTGAGGGTGGAACCTAGCCAAACAAGTTAGGGTGCATAGTTTTTACAACCAACCAACCTGTATCACAGAATGATTTTTGGCTAGGTATGATACCGCATAAAATAAATATACTTACTCTAAGTACTTAGTATCTTTTGTTATAAATACAAAATTCAGTGAGCACACTGTGGTTTGTGCTGTTGTTGTTATGCGCATAAGATTCTAATGTCAATTTTTATTTCAACAGTTTTGAATTCCTATTTTGAGGCAGAGATACCCTTGAAGGAACATTCCCTGTCTCTCTGTAGCTTCCCGGACACCATGAGGTAGACAGGTTGCTTGGTCTCTTCATCTTCACAGCAAGAGGACCGACCACAGGCTAGAACAGCTTTCTACTGTGTCGGGGAGCTGACTAACACAGTAGCAACATTGCAGTTCTGATACATCTTCTGTTGGTCAGAATCCTTTAAAGAGAAACTTCTCTTCCACAAACCCTTGCCTACTGTGCTCATATCAGAACAAACACTCAGCTCTCTTCCTTTACCTAGAGGCTTTCAAAAGAATTTTCTTATCTCCCAGAGTTGACAAATGACTTTTTATTTTTCAGTAAATTTTCTACCAAGCGTCATGATTTAAGGGTTTAAATATTTCCAATGTGGTTCAATTTAAGCATCAACTATGTTTGACTCTTTTCCAAGATGACTTCTGAGATCTTTGCCAGGCCTTCAATAGAATTCAACAAGCTCCTCGTTTTCTTATACGTCATGCCAAGATGCATGACCTGGAACTGATCATTTCCCCAGCTACTCTGGTTTCTTTGAATGGAACTTGATTATTTTGAGACCACAGTCTGATTGGCAGAAGTATTTCCTGCTATAGCTCAGCTATTACATCTAGGACCTCTTTATTGGTGGAGAGGAATACAGACTATATTGACAGAAAATATATGCAGGGAAATACAGGCTGTGGAGATGGCTCACTTGGTAAGGCATCTGCTGTCAGCATTGGTGTCAAGGCTAACAACCAATCCCTAGAACCCACGTGGTGGAAGTGAAGACCCAATTCCTGAAAACTGTCCTCTGACCTCCACACCTGGGGAAGGCTTGCTTGCATACATATGTGCACTTGTCCACACACAGGTGCACACACTCACTCTCATAAATAGATAAATGCTCTATTTGTTTGTGTAAATATGATGGTAAATGTTTTCCTGTATTTCCTTCTTATTTGGTTTAAACAATAAACTTCTTTATGTATTTTATTGGCACAACATTGAAACCTTCCAGAATCCTATTGGTTGAAGATAATTTTGAGCAGATGCCTCTTTACAAAAGCATGTTAACAAATTTTAGAAACAAAATTGTAAAGACAGAAATATGTATGGTTTTAAATTACACGTAAGACAGACACAATCACCTTTTTAAAAAAGCAAAGTAGAAAGCACATATAGCACAAGATGGATTGGAATTTTAGCTAAGTGTGGCGTCATAGTACCCTTGCAACACTCCAAATACTAGCACACTGAGGTTGTTTTCCTTTAAAAGCCTTATCACTCAGAAGATATGTATACATAAAATTCTAAATCAAATTTTATCTTATGACTTGGATGTGGATTCTGAAAGACTGTTTTCAGAAAGAGAAAAGACCGTTTTCTATGACAAACACTACAGCCTTATCTAATTCATTTCGCTTCATAATAAAATAAGCGGAGCAACTTCCATCCTTATCAACTTTCCTGGCTATTTTAGCTTGGCATCAAGTGAAATACTTGTTTACATACCTGCTTTTAAAAAAAAAATTCATTCTGCTGTGCATTAGGTTTCTGGGTTCATCCTTTGTGGGCATTTTCATTTGCACCAAATGGTCGAGAGCAGAGAGGATCCGAAACAGCTTTGCCCTAAAGTCAACTTTCCCATCCGTGCTAATTCAGGAGTGTGGAGGAGAGACAAATTATAAAAGTCCCTATTTTTGTCACTGTTTCTTCCTCCCCACCAGTGCTTTCACATCTCCGAAGGCTTCTCATCCTGTCATTAAAAGGACATATTTTGGCATAGACTCATAGGGAATGAATTGATGAGCACGTTGTCACAGGAGCCCGGTCACAGAGTTTATCCCAGCCACTACTGCTCCATGCTCTTCTGACCCTTTCTGCCTCCCAAGAAAGCTGCTGAGGACTGCAAAGGCCTGAAGCATGCTGGGAGGGCATCTGTCAGCTGCTAGGATGACAAGCTACCTAACAAATCCCACCTGGTACAAGCAGCAGATGCCACAGTGAGAATGTCACCTCTCTCCTATGTGCTGCCCAGGTATTGGCACTGTATATTTAATAGGTTGTGGGCGGAGTAGGAGGACTCTGTATATCAAAATGGAAGATAAATTGCATAAGTGGAGATGAAAGGGATTCTGGCAGAAGAGGCTAATAGGAAAAAAAAACTGCCTTTTTTTAGTATCACATCTGGGCTGAAGCCTGGGGGTGGGACCCAGAACAACAGATTAAAGATCACTTCTTCAAAGTTTGTTTTCAGTTCTTCTCAGAAGCTACGCCATCATTCCATTGAGCCTACTCATTTAACTCAGCATCACTTCAAATGCACAATCAATTTCATTAAGTATGTAGGAATAAACAAAGCTAAGAGAAAACAGGAAGATGAAATGTGGGCTAGTAAGTCTTTTTGCAACAGGTTAGAACAGCATGCCCTTTTCAGGGGCTTGGCTGATGTTTCATTTGTAGATGATTAAGTACTTTCTAAAAATATAGGAAGTTTCATTCCCCATTTCCGTCTGTCTGCTTGGATTCTTTTCTCTGGGAAAGGGTAGAATGTATTTGTTGACCCAATAGAAAAGCTGAGGCCAGCTAAAGTTGCTGTGTAACACTTTTCACTGAGATTGAAACATTCTATCTTGAAGTAGGCACTCTTTAAGCAGGGAGGTAAACAACTTAAGTAGTTTTAGGAAGTTCCTAAAACTGACTAGATTTACCAGGTCCCTCCCTTTCAAAGTAAGTAATAAACCCCTGACAGTCTCTCTCAGACAAACCCCTACTGCAAGACTCTCAGGTTAGACCAGCTGCCTGGGAGAAACAGAAACCAGCTGAATGCCTGAAGAAGTGTTAGACCAACTGAGGCGCCTGGCAAGGACACTCTTCAGCCTGTTGAGCTACCTGCAGGCTGTGTAGTGTGTTCCAGGTTCCAAGCTTTCGTGAGCTGACACCAATGCTGGGGTGGGCTTTGGTGATGCACCTGTCTTTGAGTCATTTTTGCTCCTGTAAGGTAACTTCAAAGCCACACTCCTGTAAGTAATCCCAAGAAAACTCATGGTTCACCAAGTAGGACTTTGGTGGTATCCATACTTTGGGCTGTCTTGGGTTCCCTATTTGAGGTAATCACTCAGCTTCACCCTTGATAATGTGATTCCAGGTTTTCCTTATCAATACTAATTAGGATTGTGCTACAGGAGGATGGATAGGCAAGCATGTTGCATCACCCCAAGAAAAGTCTTATCACACAATAAAGGAACACAACACACACACACACACACACACACACACACACACACATTCATATACATTAGGAAGGCAGGGGAGTAAGTAGACTTATGCATTTCTACTTCTCAGTACAAGGCTCCTTTCTTTCCTTTAAGAGCCTTCCTCCTTCTGGAGGAAGCAAGTTCTCTCAGATTGCTCCTAACCCAAAACCGATCCAGTCTGACAAATTCCTAGTCAAACAGGGCTTGGTTACGGGCTTTGTGTTTTTCTCTCTAACGTGGCCCTCGGAAGCACTGCCCCTACTCTTGCTGACTAGCTGGCCCATTCTGAAGTGACAGTAGTGTTACAGAGTAAGGACTGGGTTCCTGTTCTGCTCTGCAGGAAGTGGCTCTGGGTCACACTGGGGAGTTTAGCTCCCACCTTTTAATGGTCCTGTGGGAAGCCACGGAAATGACAAGTTAATGAAGTCCCACAGTCTTTGTTACCGTTTTTAAAGCACTGGAAGCTATTGCATTTACATTTTAACAGGAGAATCTTTAATTCATTGATGGAAAGAGTGTAGCTGTTCAGTTCACCACACTTATTTTTTTTTTTAGCAGCAGGGAACATTTTATCATAATCTTAGGCAGAGAAGACAAAGTATGGCTTAATGGCTCTGTCCATATACGTATTTCATTAGAAACTACTCTATTTTCAGAAGAAAAAACCTGCACACATCATTTTAATAACTTGAAAATTATTCAAAGGAGCGTGTTTCTGATCCTGCCAGTTCACAAAGACACAGCCTGTGAAAGCCAAGATCTATATATCAAACTCCAAAGCCCCCTGGGTTTTTTCTCTTAAACCTCTGTAGAGAAATAATTGAAAATTGTTTGACGTCACATTGCACAAACATACTTTATCTTTATAGCAATTAAATTCAGTTATAAATTTGAATACAAATAATTATATATTTAATCATAAATAAAAGCCTTAAAGGCAAAATAATTGAGAACATTTAAATTAATGACTGAGCCAAATTTCAGAAACTATGCAGTCTATTGTATATGTATTTTGTGATTATTTGCCTTTTGTGTGTATGTGCTTCTTTTTTGTCTGTATGTCCCTTAAAATGTAGTTGGCCCAGCAGAAATGAAGATATTCTAAATAGACACTTGTGTCTCTCAATCTGACTATCAGAGTTTTTCACAATAGGCTCCAAAGGAATGGAAATTTTAGACCAAACCCACCCGAGGCATACCCTAGGTTTTGGGAAAGAAGAAGATGGTGTTAGAAGGGTGCATCCCAGGCTCCTGAGACTTGGGAAGTCATACAGTTAATCACACTGTGGGAGGTTCCTGTAACCTCCAAGACTGTAGTCCCCAGGAGTGAGAGGCTCCCAGGGTTTCTGGGGTCTGTTTAGGGCACCTCTGAGTCAGACCCAGATGGACGGTAAGGTTACCTTGTCCTGCAGAATTTGAGTGTGGATGGTAGCACCCTCCCACCCCAAACCCCCCACCAAAAAAAAAGTGCAAGGCCTCTCAGTCTGAAGTTCAGAGAGTATGGGAGGAATAGGGTAAAAGGGTAGAGGAAGGGTCAGAGGAAGACGGATGGGGTGGATGTGCAGGAGAGAGAGCAAAATGGGCTGGGGTCAAACTGGGTTTACACAGAAATTCTGCCCATGGGACTTGCACTACTCATGAAGACAGAGACCACAAAAGACCAGAGGTTTTAGGTGGGAATGGTGGCCTTTTCACCTGGTTAGTGAGCTTAGGGTGTGTCCACGCTCCCAGATGAATGGTCCCAGGGAAGGGGAAGGAGGGCTCTCCACCCAGAGGATCCTGAAAGGAAAAATGAGGCAGAGACAGACAGGAAGGCAGGCAGACAGACAGACAGACAGATACACACACACATACTTGGGTAGCTACCAGGAAGTAACAGCTACTTTTTGTGGGTTGACTGGAAGCAGGGTAGGTTGTTTTTGACACCCAGTCATATTGTTTTGCAGGTGAAACAGACCCATCAGGCAGGGGCTAAGCCATTCTTTATGACGAGGGCTTATTGCCCGGTACAGCCTGAATCAATCCCTCTTGACCTGAGGCTATTCACTAACACTGTGTACTGAAAATTATGATTGGCGTGGCCTTTTAAGAATGTGCGCAGGAGCACATGTATGAATGAGCATGAGCGCTCTGGGGTGATTTTTGTGCTATATAACAGCCATTGCGTTTGCATCTTCTGTCTTTTCCCTGACATACAGAAAATTAACAACAACAACAAAAAACCCTGAAACTGAAAAACACTGGACTTTAGGAAGGTGGGTTACAGGCCTTGAGATGTGGCTAGTGCAAAGAAAGATTAATTTGAGTCTCTCTTTGGGTAGAATGCTTGAGATTGATGAAAACTAGAAGCTAATTCCCATGTCTAAAGTAGCAAGATGTTCTTAAAGAAATTATTTTGTTCTGAACATTTTATCATAAACTTAAGACAAGATTTATGTTTTGTCAAAAAAATGTTTTATGTTTTCTCCTGTTTGTGTTTCATAATTTTGGCTACTTAGGAAACTGTCTTAACAAAGTCAGGAGTCGGTTAAGGATCCGTCTGTGTTGACATCTTATTCTACATGACTGCTTTGTAAACAACTATTTTAAACTGACTTTAGTACAGTTAATTCTGTCTGTATCCATGACTAAAAACATTTGTAGGCATGTATATAAATGTCCTATTATGCAAACGTGACAGAGTTGAAAGTGTGTTAGGTTAGTACATGCAAAGTAGCCAATAGGTGTTGCCTACTGCCCAACGCAGAGTGTTCTCAGGGCTCATGAAGAAGACACCATAATGGGTTTTAAGAGTCTATGGCTGTAGCCAGAGCCAACCTGATAATAAAGCTGGTCAGACTGAGGGGTCTGAGATAATCCTTCTCAGTACAGAAAATACAAGAAAACCCTCTGACAGTACCCTGGGATAAGAGAAGGAGATAACTCATGTAGACTGAGATATCCCTACTCAGTATTGAAAATATAGAAAAATCCCCATGACAGTACCTTGCATAAGAAGAGGAGATAACTCATGGAGACTGTGAATTCTGGAGACTAACAAGAACATTCTTCCCATCCACACAGCAGATTTTAAACTGATACAAATGGTGGAATTGCTTGTGCTCTATTGGCCCTTGCTAACGTTTTTCTTTAGTTCCCCTAGCTACTAACTCTTGAAACCAAGGGCACCTTCTTAAAATGGATGATGATGGACTTCAGAGATGATTCATTACATGTGTGGGGTAATGGGATCTCTTAGTGTCATTACAGACTAAAAGCATCAAAAAAGTTTGCCGTCTATAAAATCTTACTATTCAAAATCTAGGTAAGTATCCATTTACTCTGACAAAATATGTAATTGGCTATTATATACATATATGTGTGTGTGTGTGTTTTATATATATATGTATGTATTTATGAATGAGATATACTTAAATATTCTAGACTAAGTAGCACTGTTCACAGAAGCATAACTGCTGACAAAGAAGCCTGTAACACCAATTTTGAGATGCTAGAACATTACCCACAAGACAAGTAGAATGGGATTCAAGCGTATCTGACCTAAAAGCCACTTTTTAAAGTAAAATCTCAACTGCTTACACCAGTCTTCAGTAGTTTGCTGGCATGAACTCTTTGACAGTGTCTCTTCCCTGCCCGTAATGTAGAATCAAATCAGATCGATCAGGATGAATCATTCCTAGCATCATGAGAGATGATCAATGAAGATCATCAATGGAGAGTGATCACCAACGTCCTTGGAGAATATCATTCTGAGACAAAGGGGAACATTGTCCAGGACTGAAATAAAGTCATGCTGGTCATGGTGGTGCTTGCCTGTAATCCTAACACTTGGGATGCTGATGCAGGAGGACAGCCTAGGATTCATGATGAGATACTGTCTCAAAGCATCAAGATACAGTTGCTTGTACCAGGCCTTCTAAAAGCAATTGGGGCTATGAAAAAAAAATTATTCTCATGCATGCTGCCTGGCACTAACTGAAGATGTGTTCTAACCTCAGCTCCCACTTCCATCCTCTTTATTATGTTTGTTTCAGACATAGGCATACTTCACTTCAAGGTTATGGCGTGAAAACATAATGTGGGGAACTGTAGCCGGCTTGGCAGAAATGAAGATATTCTAAATAGACACTTGTGTCTCTCAATCTTACTAACAGACTATTGAAACAATAAACCCAGAGAAATAGAAATTGCCCCCTAGAATTTTTTGGTGGGAGAAGGAAAAGCAGCCAGCTAGAAGGGAACTTTGTCTCCCAGAAAGACATTTCTCATCATTCTAATAACATATCAAGCCACCTTACAAGTGACCCTAAAGCCCAGGATGGGTCAGTGGTTGGTGGGACAGCTTCCCTGGGACTGCTTAAACACACATTGTTTTGACCCTTTATTTAAACTTTAAGATCACTTCAGAACACTAAGGACCCGTGTGTGTGTCTGTGTGTGTGTGTGTGTGTGTGTGTGTGTGTGTGTGTGTGTATTGGAGGGGGGACTCACTGGATCTCTTTGTCCTTCTTCCAAACATGGCCACATTGAATGAATCTCCTTTTTCTTCTTGCCACTTTTGGTCTCCTTGGGCTATTTTATTGAGGATGAGTGACTGAATCTGTCTTGGGGCACAGACTATGGCCCAATAGGATTGTGAAGAATATCTATTGAAATATGTGTAATGTTTAAAAAAAAACCATTTCTCTGACACATTAAAACAGGCTTTACAAGATGGGCTTTTTTTCTGGGCCTATTTCGATAAGTATAGGAACTATTTCTAACGAAAGTTTGCAGTGAAAAAGGGAGATAAGTTTAGCCCTGAATAGAAGAGCAAAGTTAGGGATCCATGGTTGGAAATTTGCTTTAAGAGGCTGGATGAGTTCTTCATTAACTTAACCATACATCAAAGGCATGCCGGGATGATTGGATATAGAAAGCTGGAAGTGGGAAATATGAAACTTGGTTCATTATTGGGCAGGAAGTGAATTGTGGGTAAACTAAATAGATAGAATCTTTGCTAAAACTGGATTCTGTAAGGATGGAGATAGAAGCCCAACATGGGTCTAAGAGCTGAGGGTTGAGGGCCCCCAATCAAAGGAGAAAATAAGACCATGAAGAAAATCTTGGCCAATAAATACACAGATTTGTGTGTGTATGTGTGTGTGTGTTGTGTGTGTGTGTGTGCGCGCGCATGCACGCAGAATGGTTTAGAGAAGACTTGGTGTGTTTATTTGAATAGATAATTTAAAAAATAGATTTTCAATGAAAAATTTACTCAGTAACGCTTTAAATCTCTGGGAAACAGTGTTCCTGTACTATTTCTCCTGCCATGATCTAACTTAGCAGTGAATACAGCTGAGACATTGATGTGTTTATCTAACTTGTTCTATTACCTAAAAAGACTTGGGAGTCAAATACCGGGGTGAAAACCTGATAGATCAAAGAAGAGGAGGGACAGGTTGACCTTCTCTCCACACTTCCTAGATCAAAGAGCCTGCAAAATCTCCAAGTCTCTCCCTTCTCCTTCCTTTGTGTCTTCTCTATCTGTGTTCCTATTCCCAACTTCCCTATGGCTAATTTTGATCAGCTAGTGCCTGGCTCCTCCCCCTGACTCAAGGTTAACTTTATTAACACAGTCTCCGGGTATCAAATGTCCTGCAACAAGAACTGGCCATCTGAGACAACTGGCCGCTGCACAGCATTATGAATATGAATCCCATAGGGTTCAGATAGCGAACCCCAAAGCCTAGCACCTTGACATAGAGGACATACTGGGTATCTTGGATCTTCTCTTGCCCTTTGCCCCATTGTGAGACATGAAAAGGAAGTTTCTGGCCTTCCCTGGGAATAACAAACCTCTCTGAATTCAAGACACAGCCACAAGCCGCCTGAGTCCCTCTTTGTTTAATGATACCTCTGTGCAAAGGCTTCCTTGTCAGACATAGCATAACAACACGGAAGTTTTCCCATTTCATTTCTGAAGCCTTCTGTGCCATGAAATACTAATTAAATAAATTTGTGTGACTGGCATGCTCTGCTGTAGAGGCTTCCCCACAAACCCACTGAGAAATCTATTTCCTCTATGTTATCATTAGGAGGGTGGCTTCTGTGAAATTTACTAGTGACCCATTATTCAGAGTCCTGCTCATGGTAGCAGCACAGTTAAGGGTAAAAGACCTTAAGTGTTCAGATCAGCAGCACACAATCTCAAACCTAGCAATGAGCAATGAGCAGGGAGGCCCAAGTATCTGCCAGGGAGGGCCCCTTTTACCTCGATGCTCTGACCCTACAGCTCCATCAGAGGCTGCTTTGACTCTTCTCATCTGCAACATCTGCACACACGGGCTGCATGGAATGAAGTATTTTGTTGGTTTGTATGTCCCTGGAATCATTTCTATAGTAGATGATAAATGGGTTTAATCTAGATATGATACCTGTTCCCTGTGAAATTTTTTTTGTGGACCTTTGGATTGGGCAATTTTTGTTACCAAACTTGGCATCACGATCTACTTCAAGATGTCAAGTTCAGCCACCCATCCCTGAGAATCCAAGTAAAATAGCCAAATTAATAGAGGAAATCAGAAAAGGGGATTCATTTCATGTGATCCTATTGGGAAAAGGGACAAAGAAATACAGTGACCCTCCGAGACCATCTATGGGGTCTTAAAATGAGATTAAAGTTTAAATACAGGCCTGAGGACATGCACATCTAAGCAATCTGGCCAAGGTCTGACCCTGCCACTATTGACCCATCATTGTCTGGGCTTTGATTTCAACCTGGAAAGTGTTGTTGAAGACTGCTTGTTGGTTCTTGACCACCCAGCTAGCTTAGACCCAAAAATAATCATACAAAAACTGTATTAATTAAATCACTGCTTGGCCCATTAGCTCTAGCTTCTTATTGGCTAACGCTTATATTAATTTAATCCATTTCTATTTATCTGTGTATTGCCATGTGGCTGTGGTTTACTGGCTAAAGTTCCGACTGGCATCTGTCTCTGGTGGCTCCAAGGCGCCTCTCTGACCCCACCTCCTTTCTCCTGGCATTCACTTTAGTTTTCCTCGCCTAGCTCTGTTCTTTTGACCTGTCACAGGCCGAGACAGTTTCTCTATTCATTAACCAATAAAAGCAACACATAGACAGAAGGACCTCCCATACTACTTCCCCTTTTCTGTTTAAACAAAACAGAAGGCTTTAACTTTAATATAGTAAAATTACATATAACAAAACAGGTATCAAACAAGAATTACAGTTACAATATTTATATCTACTTTATCTTTTATCATAACTAAGGAAAACTATAACTATAAATTCTTCAACTCCATCAAAGACTCCAGAAGGATATATTATTACCTAAGTAAACAGGATGTGCATTGTAAGCAACTTCCAAAACTCTAGAATTGACAGAGACATCTCACTGCCTGGACAGTCACCCAAAGTTCTTTTGTACTATTGGGGCATCTTCAGCCTACAGGCCCATAGTGTCTGGCAGACTTTTCCATAATGCAGGAAATTTCAAAAGATAGTTCTGCCTATATTGGCAGCTTGGCTATTGCATTTTTCTGTGTCCTGCAGAATGTCTAGCAGACTCTTTGACGAAGCAGGAACCCCGAAGGACTATCTCACCTTTAGGCAAGTTCAGCAGTCCATTTCTCTGTGGGTCCTGCATGTGCAGTTTATCAAGCAGTCCAGGTAAGACCAGTTTCTTGCTCAAATGGCTAACCAATTCCATAAGGAGGCTCTTCAGTGCCCATCATCCTCTTGAAGTAGACTAGTGCTGCCAGGAGCAGACGTGTCTCACTATCATGAAAAGTCCTAACTTCTTAAAACATTTTAAATGCTATATTCTGTAGTCTTTAAAAGGTTTGAAGAATGACTATCCATCTGAAATTCAAATCTGTCCATCTAGAAAATCTAACATGACTACAATCTTGACTATCAGAGATGATTATCTATTAACCTACATTTCTTTTTTTTTCTTTTTTCTTTTTTTTTTTTT
>NC_022031.1:31859331-31860499 GCF_000317375.1 Microtus ochrogaster
TGTAGACCAGGCTGGTCTCGAACTCACAAAGATCCGCCTGCCTCTGCCTCCCAAGTGCTGGGATTAAAGGCGTGCGCCACCACCGCCCGGCTACATTTCTTAATTGTACATTACACCTCCCACACCAGTAAAGTGGTCTGACAAGTTAGAACCTGTGTGTGGGTCCTCTTTCCCTCTGGCCTGTCAGCCATCAGTAACCATCAGTCTGAGAGGGGAAAGAGGCAGAAGGGTGATAGAAAAGCTTTGTACGTGGCCCATGAGCACAAAGGGAGGCAGCTCTCTGGGAGAGAGATTTCAGTGACGCAGCAGTTCAACTTTATTCCAGAGTATTAAGCATATATAGGATTGGGGAGCCCTGGGACCAGCCCTCATTTGCATTAAGTGGAAATGCACCTATCACAAGCCTTAGTATGTGGCAGTAGGGTCCTATACCAGAACTTTTAGCACAGATCTTCTAGCAGGAATCTGTGCCAAAGTTCAAGCTAAAGATGAATCAGGCATCACCTTTTAGACACAGGCATCTGATTTGGAGACAACTTTCAGATAAGGTCAGTCTTCCAGGTTAGGGACATTCTCTAGGTAAGGGCTGGTAGAGAACGGGAAGCCTTGCTGGGGAGGGAGGGAATTTCTATATTGCCAGTCTTAGAAAAAGCTGCCAGGCAATGGCAGACTGCGACCTCTAATCAGCCAGTAATGTATTCCCACAAGAACCCTCTGGGAGACAAATTCCCCATTGGTTGGGGCCTTTTTCTTCTTCCAGCATGAGATTCCTAGAGACATTTCTATTTCTTTAAGGTCTCTTGTTTCGATTTCTTCAAAGTCTATTTCAATAATCTGACAGAATGAGAGAGACTTGGCTCTCTTTAGAGTATGTTCCCTACACCCTAACGTTGAGCTTGCCAGGCAAATCATAATCCCATGAACTCTGTGCCATGCTTGTTCAACGTTTGGTCCAAGGATTCCTCTAGAGCTGTTTTCCCAGATATATAATAGCCATGCATTCTTCAGGCTCAACTCAGCTCTTGCTGAAGTCTCCCTGATAGCCCACTTTGTTCCTTATAAGTCATTCCCATCCATTCTATCCCCTGCTAAGTCATTGCAATCCATTCTATCCCCTGCTAAGGCATTCCCACCCATTCTATCCCCTGCTAAGGCCTTCCCACCCATT
>NC_022031.1:31860684-31882664 GCF_000317375.1 Microtus ochrogaster
CCATTCTATCCCCTGCTAAGTCATTGCAATCCATTCTATCCCCTGCTAAGACATTCCTGTTCATTCTATCCCCCTGCTAAGGCATTCCTGTCCATTCTTTCCCCTGCGAAGGCATTCCCACGGCACTTTGTGCTCCTGCTTTCACAGCCATGTCAAGGGACCAGGGAGCCACCAAACTGGCATTGAGAGATTACTTCAAAGTGAAACCATCTGAGAGCAAGAGGAGCAGTCTTGCCTCAACTTGCTTCACCTGACAAGATGGAGAGCCAGATGTCACAAAAACACTGGCGGGAAACTGACCGTGGGCACCTTAACAATAAGGAAAAATGTGTCAATAATCCTTATCATCGGAGCAGAGCCTTCTATCGCGGAAGCCTTTCCCCTGTTCCTATGTTCCTCCTGCAGGCTGATAAAAAACCCTACCCAAAACTCTCTGGGTATTCCTGCATCCGTAATACATTGTTTTCTTCTATTAACCTGTCCCTTGTCTCAATTCACAGTTTTATACCCCTGCAACCAGTAGAATCTAAATTGGTAGAGAAATCTCAGCACTGTTGATTACAAATTGATTTTAGCGTGATTTTACGTTGGAGAGCAGTGTAAAGGACCCTGTCTCTTACTAGCTGAATTCTCCAGAAGACTGCTAGCCGGGCCTGGCCTTGACTGTGTGATTGTTCTCACTTCATTTGCACTCGAATACCCATTTAATTGAATGTAGAATTCCTGTACCAAAACAGCTTCCTTCCCAAGGCTAACCAGATTCAGTTGTAAGTCTTTGATTAGCTTGATTATCGGCGTGTTACCAATTATTCGTGTTACACAAGTCCCTGTTCTACCCTCCAGATTTATCTGCCCAGCTCTGATCCTTCCAGAGCAATGAGGACCATTCTCGGCTTTGGCGACACTTAGCTGGCTACCTTCTGGCTTGATCATCCTCTGGGAGGTACCCCACCGGAGTTCTGAAAGCAGGAGGGAGAGGCAGGCCTGCTGCCTTTTCCCACTGTCTTCCTGAGCGGCAGCATCTCGGCAGTGTTAAGCCCTTTGCAGCTTTGGGAGACCTGGAAAACTGCTGCTCCAGGAACAGCCATCACCAGGTCCTGCCTTCTCCTTTGCCTCTTCAGCCCACAGACGACAGCTTCTCTTGGTTGAAACCTCGGGGTCGCCTCACTCTTCTTATTTGCATTTCTAACCCTCTCATTAAGTACTAACCTTCCTGAACCATTAGAGGTTGCCATCTGTGGAGTAACCTCCATCAATCGGGCTTTGTGACAGCCGTTAGGAGCAGCCATTTCCTGGCTTAGCTGCAGGCACAACCTTCCGCGGTACACCAAAAGGAGTTAACTGAGTTGAGCAGGTCAGCCGACTAAGTGACCACTCCTTAGGAAGAAGGAACCCCACCTAGGGAGGCAGAACCATCTTAAGAAGTGTTAAAGGAAGGAATAATTATTTGTTTAATGAGGCAATGTTTTTTCCTCCCCAGGATTTCCATCCTCTAGTGCAGGTAACAAGAATGGCTAAGGGTTCTGCTGGATCTCTTCACCTTCCTGAACCATATCTCAGAAAGGCATATTTCCTTTTCCTCTTCTTTGGTCTCTTTCTTTTAGACAGTTTTCAGGTGCGTTTTCAGGACCCAAGCTCCCCAAGAAAGGCTCAAATATGATTGCCACTTGCAGAAGCCAATCCAAAGTAGAATGGTCACACTGCTTTGCAAGTTTAAGCTGTGCTCTCTCAGGGTTATCAGCATTTGTACAGGTGTGTGCGAGCCCAGATGTATATGGTATAAGAAGTGCCCTTGCTGATTGCATAGTGACTGGTGGTCTTTTGGGGGACCTCTTGCCAACCCCAACATATAACATTCCCATGTATATGTCATGTCCCCAAGTGCCTCAAGTTTTTAATCATTTTTCTCCTATTTCTTAATAATTTTGATAATTCTTTTGTAACAGATTTTCTTTAGCATTCTCTATTGTCTGCTTCACTGTTCCCATCTCAGTTTTTAAACTTGGCTTTCATGTTTTTCAAATTAAGCAATCCTTCATTGCATCATATTTTATAATTATTTATTCAAGTTATGTAATTCTCCAATATCTCTTGAATCGTCACTATCAAACAAGTTTTTTTTTCCAAAAGTCTATTGAAAATGGCTGACCAGAAGTAGATCATCTCCACCCTCAAGGTTGCTTTATTTTATTTTTTTCTGTTGTCTTTTTTGTTTTGTTTTAAAAATATATTTGTAGGTGATGCGATTTTTCTGTTTATCAATAATTCAAAGGATGCTATTTAATGCCCAGTATTTGCTTATAACCTCTCCACTGACACAATGATCCAAATTAGACCAAATCAAACTGAATTAGAAAAAGCCCAGGTTTAATGGATGCCTGCACTCTTGGGAGGCCCCCCCAGGAAAACACGGAGAAGGGGAAGGAGAACCAGAGAGGCCATGTGTTCATTCTCAGGTGGACAGTTTAAATAGCCTGTGGGAGTGGTCTTGATCCTCTGTGGGGAGGGGTCACTGTTTGTTTGGTGGGCTTTCTCCAAGGTGGAATTTGGACTGAGGCAACTCCCAGGGGAGGGGGCTTGAAATAGAACTTTCCACCAAACATTTCAAAATGAATGTCAGGGGCTGGGGTGATGCTTCCAACCAAACATTCCAGACTACTTGGATAAAGGGGAACTGAGGTGACATTTCCAACCAAACAATAACTAAGCAAAACATGACAAGAATTGGTGTGTCTGTACAAAGCCTTTCTTTTAGAAGAGGTTGGGGTCTAGGTAAAAGAAATGAAGGGAAAAAATATTTCAAAAGATAGGGGATTTGGGATCCAGAACCTCTAATCTGAGTTGCTGACAGAAAATATATTTTATTTCTTTTTTGTATTCACAGCACAATGTCTGTTTCAATAATAAATAGGAGTTTGGATGGGTAGATGAACAAATGCATTAGTTCAACAATTAGTATTCACAACACTATGTCTGTTTCAAAACTAAATAAATAAGAGTTTGGATGGGTGGATGAACAAATGAACTAGTTCAAAGTTCAAGAATCTTTAAAGTCGTCATCAAAAGAAAATTTCCATTAAGGCAAAGATCAAAGTTTTAAATATTCCTTTTTTTAAGCACACTGTCAACTCAACAAAATTGTAGATTTAAGTGAGATTAATGTCTTTTAAGTTACAAAGAGCCATTTTTATTAAAAGGCCATTATTGTCTACATTCTGAACCAATGCTCTTTTTTTTCCCCCTAGATGTGGACTGAACAAATATGCAGATGAGCCATCTGAATTGCAAATAGTCCATGGGAAGCATGACAGTGTCAAGAGAGAGCAGAGCACTTAGTGAGAAGCAGAGTCCCAGCTCATCTTCTGAGCTGTACCACTTGCATATGCCATTTGGATGACTTCTCTGATTTTGTACGTGAAAATCTGCTTTACCTACTTCAGACAAGGGGCCTGATGTGCATATTGAGGGGGAAGCACGATGCAATCTGGATCGTGGTTATGGTAATTTCATGAGTTGATTTCAGCACAAAGTTCCAGTTAGAAGATAAAAAGTATGACCGGCTCTAAGAATGGAAGGGGAGGACAAAATGAACAAGCAAAAAAACCCGCTGAAGACAGAACAAAAGGAGGCATGCTTCATGGAAGGAGATGAAGAGAGAAAAACCACCCAAGACGTCTCCCTTCAGAATGACCGAAACTGGTACCTTTGAAGTCAAGAAACTCGAATGAGAATAAACAGACCTTTCTCTATTGATGGAAAATTACAGCGAGCAGATTCTGCTGAGAAAATGTGATCCCTGGATGAACTTTATTTTTCCAGTGGAGATGCCATTTTTTTCCCCCTAAGTTGAATTGCAGTGCACTAAGAACACAGTTGTCTAGTGATTACAGCCTGATCATTTTCTGTGGTCTTCTGTCTGGGCATGAACATTCAAGACACTGCTGGATCCTAATGGTTATGGGGGTTTTCACATCAACTGAAGGCCACTCTCCTGAGATGAGGCACTGACCCTCTCCCCCGTCACTTTCCTAAGTGCAAGTGTTCTCTGTCTTCCGTCTGTCTTCTTTCTACTCTACCTTCCAATGACAACTCTTTAAATCTAAGATCCTCTTAATATTTCCAAACTTCCTTGTTTGGTTTCAACTGCTCCATTGGCTAACATTCCTCCCTTTAAGTAATCTGAAATTCCTGATTGTTGTTTGCCATTCTTTAACCTTCTGAGCCTTCCATGGTGTACCTCTACAGAAAGTGTTTGTTGAGCGGTTCCTACTCTTTCAGGCAATATTAGCTGCCATTCCAGTGTAGCCTTTCCTAACGGGCTCTGAGACTGCTAACTCTTACCCCAGGAAGAATTAGTTACTCCCCCTGTTCTGTTTCTCTTGCATTCTGTGCCCTGAGGGCATCTGTTGTGTGCACAGATCTGCATCTGTATCTATCTTTCTACCATGCCGTAAAATTTCCAAGACCAGGAACCTCTGTTTTGTCTTTGTACCAACCTCATTCCCCAGTATTAAGCAAGACTTGTAAGATACAGAATTTCAGGGGATGTATGCCAAAATGGGTAAATAAAGAAACACATGAAAGGGGCCCATTATTCCCTATTTCTTTCTATCTCAATTAGTATTCTTATATGGACCTTTTTGATTCAGCAGTAATATTGTCTGATATGTCACCTACTATAAGGATGGATAACCCACATTTCAAATACGTGCCTTTAGAAAAACAGGAAAGGCTGGGAACAGTGCCAAGTCATCTGTCTTTTGCTGCTTGTAGTCTCCTTGCCTATATAAAACTGCAAACAAGTACCAGTTGCACTACAGGGAAATGGCTGGAACACGCTGGGCTTCCCACGCTTGAGCACCGTCTGGTGAAAGCCTCTTTCTACACGCCCTGAAGCAGCCTTATCTGTGCCATCAAGCAGGGCCAGCAACTCACTTTTCATTGTTGTAAGAAAGAAACAAGAATAATAGGTTTGACTTAGCAAAAAAAACAAAAAAAAAAACCAAAAAAAAAAAAAAAACAACAACAACCAAAGACTGAAAAACAGACATGAAAACAAAGTGCATTGCTGAAGGAGAAAACTAATTTCTGCAGGTTCTCTTCTGACATCTACATGTATGTGCCCAAACTCACAAACACAGTAAGTTTCTTAAAAGTTAAGAAACGTGAACTGTTGTTGGAGAAATTTCCTCATTTCTAGATCACCATCATTACATACTAGTGTGGGCAGAATTCCTGTCCTAACAATAATCTAGAACAATACTAGCTCTTGGCCCAGTTGAGTCCATAAGATTTCTGACCTTTGAAACCTGAGTACATTTGCATTGTAAGCATTAGAGTAACCTCTATACCCCCAAAATAAAAAAGGAAGGGTATTTGCTTTATAGAATTCATTAATGCCATCAGTGATTTGGAGAATGTATCAGGCACTGTTGTGGGTGCTGGATTTGAAATGAGCAAAGTGGGGAGCTGTAAAGTCAGGCAGCCTGCATACGGGAGATGGAACTGATGTCTTAATGATGACTTCAGATTCTCCAGTCCTTTGAGTGCCAGAATCTTGTGACAAAGCCCACCCTGAGGAGAAAGGATTTTGTCCACCAAAACATCTGTAACTCCTATGAAATGCAGGACATTTTTTCATTGAATGGAACTGCCCTGCCCTTTGCAACAGGTACTATTCTATCTCCTTATTTCATTCTCCCAGTTATAATAACAGATGCCTTCGTCCTTCACTTTTCAGAGTCTATAAGCAGGTATCACGGCCCGTGGTCTACCATCTTTAAGCTAGCCCAACATTGTTCTGGAGATGGGACCAGGCCAGGCTCTCATGTGATTCCAGACAAGTGCTTAAATGAGTCTGTCAGATCCATTTAAAGCACTTGGTTTGCAATTGGTGTTTTACTTCAATATCTGCAATGCAGAAAAATCTGACTACAAAATTCTACTGGGAATTCACTCCACTAATTGTGTCTGTACATAATATAAAGAGTTGCATGATGGGAGAGTAGGGGGAGAACTTTGATTTAAACCTTCTATTGTAGTTTTTCTCTATAACAAACAAGCATGCTTTACTGTTTATCATCTCAAAAGATACATTTGCTCAATAAAAAGAATGAAGTGCTTACAAACGGCGTTACCATCTTGAGCTGTGAATTCGGTGACTCGGTTGAGCCTTCTAGTGTGCGATTGCCATGAGACTGAACTTGCTGTCTTTGCGCCACATTATCTGTGAGCCACTTTAGAAGTAAGGATGTTAAATATTCATTCGGTGTCAGTGTATTTTGACTTTCATGCCCTTTCCTAGACACATTCATTTCCTTGAAATCTTTTGGGGCAGAAATGAATTAGCCAAAAGCTCGTCCTCTCAGAATGAGCAGGGAATTCTTTACAGTGAGACCTTGGGGTTGCCTGCAAGAGCTCGGCACCACCTTCAGATTAGGTGAGGCATCAGGTCAAAGATGTCACATGCAATCCTAAGTTGTTTCTTTGTAGAATTTAAGGGACAAGAGAAAAATATTCTGGAAACTTCCTTTAAAAATCTATTTCTCTCCTGTTTCTTCTTTTTTCTTTTTCCCTTTTTTTTTTCCCATCTCCATGGGCTCCATAGTAATAAAAGAGACCGGGGAAAGGAAAGAGGATTTCCTCTAGAGGATGCAGAGGAGGATGAAATTCAGAGCACTGAAGCCATAGTTGTAACACAATACGACAGAAAACCTCAGAATCAACCATTTTCTAAAATGACATTTTCTCCATATGCTTTTATAGCTTTCACACTGAGAAACTGCCACCTCAATCTTTTCCACATGAGTTCTTATTTGGAAAACCGTGACTATCTTCTAAGCTGGTGTAAGCACTGGATTTTTATATATAAGCTGGTTTTCTGATACCTGAGAATGATATACAATACAGAGAGGAAGTTACCATTATTTTATTCAGTTCCCACACAGACATATACGTTGTACAGTCTTAATACTAAGTATTCATCTTTGAGAAATGTTTTCAAAGGAATAATCAATCACATATCTACTAAAGTTTTATGAGCTTCACATTTAGCAGGCAGTAGTCTGTGACACGTAGCAGCAATAACTACAGATGGATCCGCTCCTTATTCCATTCGGGTTGCTGTATGATAATACTTTGGATACGGTAATTTATAAACATTAGGATTTATTCCTCATCATTGTGGATCGAGAAGGAAGTCCAAAATAGGGGCACAGAGAAAGGGACAGATATCATGGCCTCACAAGGTAGAGAGGGCATGGCCATACTTCTCAGTTTCTTCTGCAAAGGCAGAGCTACCGTGACTGCCTCCTTGAAAGTTCTTACTTTATAATCATAACCTTGGGGGTTAGGCCTTAAGATACAGATTTTGAGAGACATTAGCACTGACACAGAAGCAGCATTTTCTCATCTTGAAGAGTGATACCTTTGGAACATAAATTGATACTCCTTTTTGTCCATTTGACCATCTTTTATACACAGAGCCCATATTGTTGCTGAAGAATCACCAGCTTGGTAATTCACACATTGCAGGCTCATCTCTCAATAAAAGTCAACATGATGCCATCACTGGTCTAAGAGTCCCGATTTTATTTATTGTTCTTTCTTAAAGTAAGCACAATAATGAAAATGGCCTACGTGATTTCATCCAAGGAGAAATCAGTTGACAGTTAAGAATTTTTCTAGAATTCTTTTCCAATGATTCCCAGTTTATTATATTATTTGACATTCCCAATGGCTATAGGGATAGTAGGGCAGATTAGTGTTAGCGCTTCCTCCTAAAAAAGGAGAGGTCTAGACATGCTAAGCAAGAACACAGAGCAGAAGGCTATGATCGGCTCTGTATGCAGACTGTGAATCTCACCCACCTCCGTATAAATCTATCATTCTTTAAACAAGAAGGTAGAAAGCCATTTCATATATCATATCTAGTTCTTCGATATCTGAGCTGTGCCTGTTTTCTTTAATGACTAATATACCAGGCAAAGTAATGTGCCCACAGATTAATCACATACCTCGCATTCCAGAATGAGGTTTTTTTCTGTTTGATTAGCTAGCTCCCAAATAATGACATGAAGATGTAGGATATTTGTACAGTGTGAAATAGATTGCTGTGATTGGTTTAATAAAAAGCAGAATGGCCAACAGCTAGGCAGGAAGAGGTCAGGCAGGATCTCTGGGGACAGAGAAAAGTATGGGAAAAATAAAGGCTGAGTTGCCAGTCAGACATGGAGAGGAAACAGGAGGTCTAAGATGGATGTTCCACGTGGCAGAACATAGGTAAAAAATTATGGATTGAAATAAGTTATAAGAGCTAGTTGAGACAAGCCAAAGCTACAGGCCACGCTTCCATAATTAATAAGAGTCTCTGTGTCACTATTTGGGAACTGGTTGGCAGAGAGAGAAAGACTTGCTACATATGGTACCCAATGTAGAGGCTTGAATATCCAACACAGGGCCTAAGAAAGCTAAGAAAGTTCTGGAGCAGACATGGCTTCCTAGGCCTACGGTCGCTCAGGTGGGCCAGTGATTGGCATAGAGGCATGGCTACTGGCTGCTGCCTGCGGGCTGGAGTCAGCCACCAGTGCCATGTGCTAAGCTGAGCCGTGTGGCAGCTGACATGTCAATTTAAGATTTGACTCATGGTCAGAGAAGGCTGATGCTGCAGGCACTTAGTAAAGCCATGTCCAGGCACAGAAAACCTATAAAATGGCACAATATGTTTAAAAATGTGCTTAGATGCTAAAGAAAATGGGTACAGACAGTCATAAAAACAATAACTATTTTAAAACTGAAGTCTTTAAAGATTATATCTGTATCTATATATCTATCTCTCTATATCTATATGCCATGTGGGACATCTGGATTCTGTATGGTGTTTTGTTGACTTTGAATTCTTTGAATGCTGATGAGCAACCAGAAGCTGCTAAAAGACACTGGATTATGAAAGGGACTGTTGACTTAAATCTCCTATATACTTTAGAAATGTCTTGGCATCAAAATGGAACTTGAGAAATGTGTTGTGTTGGGGAGAGGTTATGCATTTTTTTCCACAGGAAACAAAAAGGTATAGTTCTCTTCAGAATTAATGAAGATCAGATTGGTTGAGGAGACCTCCTGGGGATCTTGGGTACATAGAGGAAGAAAAAGCCAAGGACTCTAGGACAGATGATGTATATACTGATCCCTTTACCATGGGAACAGCTCTGACACTGGATGAGATATAATAAATCTTGTTGGCTATAGAGTCCTCATGACTTATTACTTCATGTCATCCTTTCAGATGGATGCAGATTTATATTATACTTAGATTATACAGTCCCAATGTATTTATAAATTTGACAAATGCCTTTTAATTGCTCATACATAGAACAAAAAAATCTTTAGCTGACTTGTGCACACTGCACATTCCATGCTTGTGTTAATGTATATATATATAACCTTTAAAAGTTTATGAGTTTTCAGTAAAAAAAGAACCAGGGACAAATAAATCAGTAGATTCAAGGATAGTTTCTTGCCTAGTGGCTATCTTTGCTACAATAAAGCAAACTCTATATGGAGGTTCTTTGATGTCCACCATTCTTTTTTGAATGGTGTCATCTGTCCTGTAGTCTTTCTTGGTTTCTCTTTTATGTCTGTAGCCAAGATTTTCAGGAGGTATCCCCCAATAAAATCTGATCTTCATTAATTTTGAAGGAAACCATAATCTTTTGTTTCCTATGGAAACAAAAAGCATAACCTCTGCCCCAACACAACATACTTTATAACTTCCATTTTGAGGTTAAAACATCCTTAAAAATATATAGATTGGTTTAATTTAGCAGTTTCCATAATCCAATGTCTCTCAGCAACTATTGCTTTTTGTATATTAGCATTCAAAAATTTGAAAGTCAGCAATGTACCATACAGGATCTAGACCCCTGTGTATTTCTCATTTTTACATTTACATAATATTTCTCATTATTACAGTATGCAATATATATTCTTATTGCATTATTTTATTTCTTTAAAGAGCTTCTTAGCTTTAAACTATTTATTTTTCTATGACTGTCTACACCCATCTTTTACTGTATCTATTTCAAGGTTTTCTAGGTCTGGACCACTTTACTATGTACCTTCAGCCTTCTCTGACTGCACTAGCCCGGAACAGCATTTACTTGCCCCAGCTATGTAAATTTGCTGAGCCCATGTTGTTTCTATGTAGCACCAGTTGTCCAAGTGCTCACTGTATAGTAGCTACACCTCTGTGAGCTGCAAGCACTGGGTTACTTAGGAAGCTGTGCCCATTTTTTTTTAAAGGGTTCTCAGGCCTTATGTGGAAATACATGCCCTGAGTCTGAGTGTCATATGTAACAAGTTTTTTTCCTGCCATTCAGCTCCCAAATAATGGCACGGAGAATTCACATTATTTATGAAATCTCAGCCTATATCTTAGGCTTGTTCCTAACTAGTTCTTGTAACTTAAATCAATCCATTTATATTAATCTACATTTTATCATGTGACATTACTGCTCTTCCATCTTGCACCTTCTGCTTCCTCCCTGTGTCTGGCTAGCCTGTGTGGTGTGCACCTAGATTCCTCCTCCTCTTTCCTTCTTTTCCTGGAAGTACCACCTCTACCTCCTGCTTAGCTATTGGCTGTTAAGCTTTTATTACAAGAATCACAGCAATACATCTTCACGCAGTTACAAATATCCCACATCACACACTCCATTGGCTTTTACCAATTCTCAAATTTGCTGGCAGTCTCATTTCAAGGACAGTCTCATGAAATACAGGTATTAGGGGTTTCTCAAGGTGTTAGCACCCCCAGATCACAGTGCAAAGCATAGTCTCTTCAGAACAGGGTTGAGACAATGGGGTCACGGCTGTGCCCAAGCCACCACTGTAAGAAAATGCTTTGTTCATCTGCACCTTTTCACCTTCTGGTTTGCGAATATAAAGCCTTCAGCCATGCTGTTGTGATCCTCTCTACCTACTTAACACCATTGCAGCAGAACACAGCATAAGCTGCTGGAGAAGTTTAAGTTACTATTATTTACCAAGCACCCAAGTTCCAGGTGCCAGGTGGGGAGTTTAGATCCAATATTGCATTCTTCTCTTTTGCTCAAGAAGGGTAATCATTTCCTTTTCTTTTCTAAGTTTCTACTGAAAGTTGTAAAACAAAACAAAACAAAATAAACAAACCATAAAGAACACTTGTGGTTTGAATGAGAACAACCTCCACAGGTTCCTATGTTTGACTATTTGGTCCCCATCTGTTGGAACTATTTGGGAAGGATTAGGAAGGAGGTGTGGCTATGTTGGAGGAGGTGTGCCACTGGCGGCTGGCTTAGAGGTTTCAAAAGCTCAAACCAATCCCACTGTCTCCCTTTTGTTTTATGGTTGTTTTTCAAGATTCAAGCTCTCAGCTACTGCTCAGTGCTATGCCTGGCTGCCTGATGCCATAGTTCCTGCCATGACTGTCATGACTCTGTAGGTCCAAATAAACTCTTTCTTCTTAACAAAGTTACCTTGGTCAATAGAAAAATAACTAAGACAGCCAGAAAGACTAGCTATGCAAGGAGGGTTGCAGATGACTAAGAAGTTCCCGTCTTTATTGCTGGCTTTGTATTGTTTGCTGTTCTGACATTATTATACTGAGGCTTATCCCATTTTTTTAAAATAATAAAATATTTAGACATGCTCATCACATTTTTAAAAATAATGAAATATTTAGACGTATGTTTTTAGCCTTTTAAATTATAGAGCTCCAGTGATTGTATGAGTTTCATCAAGGGGAACAAAAGCTGTATTCACCTGGTTTCTCATTGCTATATTTTTATGCTATTTGCTTGTTTGTTCTGTTAGAGCACGCTTCACACATGGTTTGAATGTAAGGATGCTCCATCTCCTCATTACCGATCCTCTGCTTGGTGACAAAAACAAAACAGAACACAGCACATTAACAAAAGAAAAATTTCTTCCTGTCATTTCTTGGCTTTCCTTGCCACTGCTCAGCAGGCAAGTTAATGAAAGAAGGCGAGAAGACAAAAAGAAAAGAAAAACGCCCTAAGGAACGTGTGTTTCGTTGCATGGAAAGATCACCGAGATCATCTTCTCTATATCAAATACAACAGAGTATCCCCAAAGTCAAAGAAGCCCTCATCCTTCTTTCCCTCATATCTTACCCTGGCGACTGCTTCTTCACTTGAAGCTAGTTTCAGGAAGCTGACTTTCTAGTGGTGGAATGAGAAAGACTCTCTCCTGTTTCATCAGCAGCTTGTGGTTCTGAGATGCATGCAGAAGTGATGTGGGTGGTTCTTTGGACTGCTGCATCACTAGTAAATCATGTCACAAGCAGGCATCTTAGACCTCACACTGCAGCACCTAGAGCCTGAGCTGCAGGTCTTCAGACCACAAGCAAGGCCAAGGCAGAGCCACTGCAATAAGAGATGCTTTAACACTTCTGGAGAGAGATAGGAGCAACTGTTGAAATTCTAAAGCAACTCTCTAAATTAGAATAAAATCATGTAACCAGGTCATTCCCCAAATATCATCCAGCATTCTACCCCGTGGAATGACCATCACTCTGTATATACCAAATTTACAAGGGGGCCAAACTTGAGCCCCAAACTCCAAATTCTAAAAGAGAGTGGTATTTTTGCTTTGTTTCCAAATAAGGGAACCACTGTCTATCACCCTGGGAGTGGGAGGGTCTGATGAGCCAGGACAAGGTAAATAGGAAACCTTGTTGTGCAGCCTCTTTGGGATTAAGGGCCATCTCACAGAGAAGCCATTGCTTCTTTAATGCTCTGTCTCTCGTGTAACTAGGAACATATCGACTGTCTAAGATTTATATCTTTCTTTGAAGTTGAAAGATGCCACTTTAACTGTGTTCTTATCTTCTACAGCCCACTGAATGAATAACCCAAATTACATAGAACAGCAGCAAATTGGCTCATCATAGCCCTGTTACAATTTCAAAAGAATGAGGATCTGAAGAGGCAGAAAGCCTGAAGGAACTAGGGAGGCCTGGCTAAGGAGCTACAAGGTCTGTCCTCAGAAGGATGTGGATTCTGATTCACCCTTGGTCTGTAGTGATCACGAATCATTCACATTTTGTGTCGTGTTTGCACATGGCCTCAGCATAGATGCCTGACAGCTTGCCTGTGCCAGCCCTGCTGTCTCCTCTGGGAGAACAGGGTGCACTCAGCCACATGTGGGATGTAAATCATCCCCTCCCAAATAAAGCCATCTTTGCAAAGTGAAGGCCAAGGTGTCAGAGGATGCCTGGCCTTCTCACTGTCAGCTGCCCACCTCTCTTCTAGCTCCCTACCTCAGGAGGAAAGTTACAGCAGCTGGTTGCTTGACTGGTGAGCTTGGGACAGACAGAACTTGAACAACATACATGCATACCAACAAGAAGGGCACTTTCCAAACGACATAATTCTCCTTTGTGGTGATAAAACACCAGGGCACAAGTCCAAGTTTGATTCCGTTATTGAGCGTTATCTTTGAACCCTAAATAAAGTCGGCAGCGATTTTCCAGCTGCCAGACTCCAGGTCCCCGTTCTGAACAACGAAATAACTAGCGGAACAGTAATAGCTGTAAGAATCTCTCCCTGATTAGATTAATACTGATAGTGTGAGTCTGTGGATCGCTTCAGCTAGTCAATTAACAAGCTAACTCCTAGCCATCCGAATCATAGATTCTTATTTATTTATTTCTGCTCATGTTTTGTAGGATTCAGTGAAAAAGTACACCACTAATCAGAGAGCTTTGGGATGATTCTGAGGCATGGATAAGCATCCGAGTCCTCGTTAGGAATTAGAATGCTCTGTCTTAGGAGGAAACAAAGCTCCTCTTGATGGAGGACTCCATAGAGCACCTTCCTCCCACAGGTTGTGACTTCTTCCTCCCGATTTGATACTGACCAGCAAGGAGGTGACTCAATATTGGGAGGAAAGTCTTCTATATCCTGCCAGGGTATGCCTCTGTTGGGTACCTGGATGACGCCGAACAACGGTGCTGAGCCACCCAAGCGCATAAATAGCACTGACACCCACAAGAAAGCATGCTTTCTGAAACCATCGAGGAGCCCAGCTCCCCAACTTGACCACACTGAGAGCAAGAACTGCTTGATCCCCGTTTTAAATTATCGGCCTCCATTTGAACTAGTGTTGGCAGGTAGTGGTGAGACACCCAGAGGCCAGGAGGTGCAAAGAAAGCCCCCCCCCTTTTTTTTGCAAATTGCTTCTGCTAGGGATCTGAGGTGAGGGCAAAATAATAACATTCACAACGTCTGAAAGAGAAGGGCAGAAGCCTCCTTCTCTAAATCTCCAGGAGCGGTCCTCATGCCCTAGATGGGTTGGAGGAAGCAGAGCAAAGCCTGTACCTGCCCATAGGTTTGGACTCAGCGGATATCCCACACCCACCCCACCATCTCTCGCTATCATTTCTCCCCCTATGGACCGGTCCGTCAGATCTTTGTTTATATTTACCTACAATTTGATTGCTTCAGCTGTGGTTTCGATCTCGAAAGGCCAGCTCCTGACATGGAAACGGAAACTACTCTCTCTAGTGGAAAGTGGTCTCAGGGATTTTCAGACAGCTGGAGCTCTGCAGGAAGCCTTTCTTTAGCTAGACCTGTAGGTAGGGAGATTTCAGACTTTGCTTCTCAGAGCCCGACTCTCCTCCCCGGGTTCTGCAGCTTCCTCTCCCTCAATGTTCCTTCTTCCCCGAGGCTCGCCCTCTGGCATCCTGTCACCAGATTCAAAATAGGGGACCAGACACACGTTATGACTGCTTTTGGCACTGAGCAGAGATAGGACGTGAGGGAAAATTGGTTTTATTTTTTTTAAAAAAAAACCGTCTTGTAGGATGCTGTTTGGGCTAGATGTCCTCGAATCTGAACAAGGCGTCTTAAAATGAATGCCAAGCAGCTACTTCGCCTGCCTGGAACTGAACGTTGTTCCCACAGCGGGGACCCTGGAGCTGACAGGATGTGGCTCCATCAGGTGGAAACCTTGAGGGGTCGAGTGGACCCAAATCTCAGGAGAGAAAGAGGTCTAAAACGCAATTCAGCCGCAGCCACAACCGGCTGGGCCCCGGGGACCCGGCGGAGAATGGCCCTCTCGGCTGAAGCGCGGACTGACGCTCATGTATAGGGTTGCAATTCGCCGTGATAAATGTAAAGACCAATTAAGGTTTGATCCGTGCACACAGGAGGCAGACGGCGGCGGATAGTGGAACCAATTAACGAGCATGTCCCCCTAATTCCTGCGGCGGCGGCCGGGCGCACCGCCGGTCCCCAGGCGCCTGCCCAAGCAGAGCCCCCGCCCGCCGCGGCGGCGTCTCCCCGCGAGCAGGAGGTGCGGGGAGAGCCAGGGCTGGGGAGGGGGCGCCTGCCGCCCACGGAGCCGAGCGTGTGCGGCCCCCGCCGGAGGCTGGGCGCACCCGAGTGGTCGCGCGGGTTAGCGCGGGAGACGCCCGGGCGACGTCGTGCGCCCCGAGGGCGGAGGACTGGTGGCGGCGGCCAGGTAGCTGAGAGAGCGGGGGCGGCGCGCAGGGGAGGGTCGGGCGGAGACCGCACCCGGACGGCGTGCCTGATGCCTTGGCTCCGGGTCCCGGCCGCCCGGTGCGTGACCTCCCGCGAGGTGCTGGCACTGAGCAGCGCGCGTGATTAACGGCCCCGAGGTCGCGGGCAGTGAGGCACGCGTCCCCTTTGGCCCCTTCAGGGTGGGAGGGCACCAGGGAGCAGAACAGGGTCAGGTCGCGGGGGTCCCCGGGACGCTGCGGTGGCGGAGAATGAGGATGACACAGTGGGCGCCACGCGCCAAGGGGCCGGCCCTCTCTGGCCCCCGGGCCAGCGCCGCGGCGGGGACCGCGCAGCAAAGTTTGGAGCCGCGGGCGCCGCGCGCCGGTCCCTCCCCGCTCAGATCCCTTGGCGGAGTCTCTGCTGCCGCCGCTGCCAGGGCAGGACAAAGGCTCATTAACACGTGATGGGACCACGCTTCATAAATGGGACTGGAGCGAGAGCGAGCCAGAGACAGCGCGCAAGCGGAGGGAGAGACAGGGACCGCGAGCAGGGCGCGGCGACGGGCGCTTGGGCTGGCCCAGGCGGGCGGCCCCACGCCGGCCAGCGCGGTCAACGGGACGCCGGGGAGAGCCAGGGAACGAACCGGGCCTGCCAGAGCCCAGGGGCGACAGTCCTGGGGGCTGTGGCGCAGGGGTGCTGGAAGCTGGGGACGCGGGGCGCGCAGACCGACTGACTTACTGACCGATCGCCGCAGGCACGCCCCGCTCCACCCCGCCCCACCGCGCCCCGCGCCGCCTCCCCAGCTCGCTCTCTGCCTCTACCTTCTCCACTTCTTTTCCACCTCCTCCTCCTTCGGGCTCCCCTGGCGCCAGAGCCTTCCCCTGGCTCAGGCGGGAGCCTGGACTGTCTGCAGAGCTCTCCTAGAGTCTGGGGGCAGATTTCCTTGTAGCGGAGAGCCAGCCCCTTGGCTGGGCGACAGGTGCCGAGGGAGCTTCTGGCCCGTGGACCAGGGGATGCGAAGGGTAAGACCTGGCACAGTGGCGTTTGGGAATAGCTTTTCTGCCTCCCGCCCCCCTCGGTACTGGCCAGTGGTCCCCAGGTGTCCTACGCGGAGTTCTTGTTCCAGGAGAGTAAATCGTGCGTGCGTCGGTGGTGTTTACTTAGCTGTATAGTCCCAGCTTGTTAACTGTGGTCTGAGCTACTCCTGGAGGCTTCTACCATTTACAAAATACGGAACGTGCATCTAGCTCTGTAGACACTGATATCTGTTTGTAGAAAATGTGTAATTGTGTATGTTTGAAAAAAACAGGCGCTTGAGTTGATGCTTGATGTCTTTTAACCATATCAGAAACTAAGTCTTCCAGAGAAATACATGTCTCTGCACCAAAATCTGGGAAACGACTCAACCAAGATATTAAATGGCATGTAAAGAAATCTATGTCAAATAATGAACTTCCGATAGAGAACGATAGCTACAGTAGCCATTTCTCTTTAAGGAAAAACTAATATACATAGTAATTGAACGTTATAATACCATGCAACTAAGAGCTGTCACCAGGTGAACAAAGTTGATGCTTCATTTAGGATATTTCTTGGTAAGGCTTACAAGTCATAAATGGGAGCATCTCCTGAATGCAAATGTTTGTGGGATAGATGTCAAAAACTGGTCATTTCAAAGTTTAAAGCAACATGCATGTTTTTAATTGTAGTACATGGTTCATCTCTCAAAGGCTTTAAAGAGATGAGAAAAATTTAGCAACCTGTTTATGAAGCATTCTGTTTCCCATCTTTATAGTTTTCTTCCAGATAGGAGCTATTAGCTATTCCTGCCTTTGTTTATCTCTTAGTTTATTAAACCTCCTTGGGCATTTAATCCAATAACAGATTAGAGCAGATTTACTGGTTTTAAAGATGTTGAAAGATACCTCTCTGGGTCCCATAACTTCTCCTTTTTATTACCAAGTTAATTTCTTTGAACAATGGGGGCAATGCACACATTTAGAGGAAACTCAGTGGGCGCTGATTATCTGTGGGGTCACTCCTAAAACCCGTTTGGCAGAAGATTGAGAAAATAGGAGCCAGCCTTTGAGGTTCCCGCAGGACTGTCTGGCTTAAAGTGTTGCTTTTCAACCCCAGCTTTTGGCAATTTGAAAGGGAGATAGATCTACTGATTGATTTTTCTCTGCCTCCCATTTCCCTCCATACCCCTCCCTTCTCTAACTCAGTTATGAGCAATTTTATCAAAATGAAAGGCCGTGAATAGTTTCTTAACTGGGAGAATAATTTTCTGATTGCATCCACCCAGGAACAGAATCCGTGCACCTCCAGAATGCTAAGCAGCACTACTGCAGGCGGTTGTTTGTAGGCACGCTAGTACTTCCTGTAGCAAGGAAGGAGGCTTGATGTTGATGTGGTTTTTAGAAACTAGTCATCTGAGGTCATTAGGAGAACTTACTGTGAACAATCTTTTTTATTGCTTCAAAAGATGTCTCCCATTCCACGCAAGGAACACTGTGGCTGAGGTATGTTTGTATCAGATGTCTAATGGGGTGGGGGGATTTCATTGTGTTCCTGATCCTACATGAGGGTGTGATAATACCACATGGTGGGAATGCTCACTTCTGACCTTTCCAAATCACTGTGCTTGTAATGCTCCTTGTTAAGAAGACAAACCTCATATTTCTGCCCCCCAGTTTTAATGACATCAGTGGCTGTGTATCGAAAGGGATGTTGTTACTAGAACCTTGATTAAGCCATAGGTGATGTTACTTAATTGTGTGTGTGTGTGTGTGCGTGCATGTATGCAAAGTTTGTAATTCTGGTGAAATGAGACCTCACTGTGGAGCAGGGCTCGGCTTTGTTTGCTGTCTAGTGTTTTTTTTTTTTTTTTTTTTTTTTTTTTTTTTTTTTTCTGTTACCCATCTCCCAGCGTAGTGTTTTGCTTTGTGCCTTGCCTGGGAGACTGTTCTTGTCTAATAAACCTAGCTGCAGGATCAGTGTGTTCTTTCTGGCATTTCAAAATGTTAAAATAGTGAAATTGTTAAATGTTACCCAGATGAAACTGCTGGGGATGAAATTCTCCAAAAGAACCACGGTATTGGTGACATGCTTGTGTATTACAGGCAATTCTGCAGGAAAACTCCATGAACCGTTTTTTTTCTATTTTCCCAAGAAGGAAGCAGCCCCCATTGATTGTGTTGATAAGTGTTTAGTATGCTGTGTCAGCTTATTAATTATGAAGGCAAAGCCTGTGGAACTCTTCAAACACCATCCATGACATTCTTCTTCGCCTTGACTCAGAATTAGCATTAACCACTAGGGTATTTAGACAGGCTCCTTGGTTTTCTCGTGTACTGGTCTTAGAAACTAGAGTTGAATTTTTGTATTAGAAGCAAGTATTATGAAATAGAGCTTATACTAGCAGTTTAGAGTTCATGACACTTACCAAATGCTTCTTTTCAGAAAACAGTTGGCCTAACAAGTAATTTCTTGTAACTAGCTAGTCAGGAATTTGTAAGGAAAAAAACAGTGGCAAATTGAATTTTAGATATACCCAATGACACAGAATTTGTAAAGTGCAATTGGTGATAGCTTCTTGAATTTGGTTAGTGAGATGGAGTCTCTCCTTTAGGATGTTGCCTGTTCGTCTTGGAGGTAATTACGTTAGTTTAGTTGCATAAGGAACACAGTTCAGAGCTTGGGTCCCCAGTGTTTAAAGGATGTTGTGTCTTCCCAGGTAAAGCCCTGTCTATCTTATTTTGGTAGTTATTTCTAACTGAGCTGATAGAGTGAACCCAGCTTTGGGGTTTAAATTATTTATAATTTTTTTTTTTTGCTGTAAACCTGGACTGGACATTTTTTGAAAAGCTGCCAGGGCCACATCAGGACTGCACACCTGTATTTGCAGAGGCATGCAGCTCTGCTTGTTTTTCTACTGCCTGTAGATGATGCTGAAGAGATCAAGAGGGAATAAAAACATCATTTATGTATTTGAAGTTCCTGTTTTGTACCATCTTCCCAAATCTTCAGTTCTTTCCCAATCTTTGTGTGTGGTGTGTGTGTGTGTGTGTGTGTGTGTGTGTGTGTGTATATATATATACATATATATATATATATATAAATGCTAACTTCACGTTATAGCTGCACAGATTCTCCTTTGTGTGGGTTGAGACTTCAACACTTCACTGCTGAATTGCTAATTCCTTAATAACTATTTAATTCACTTTGCTGTATGTTCTTAGGTTAGATTAGACTCATCTTAAAAAGTTCATTTCAGATTCTAAAATATTTCCTGGACTAGAAGAAGTGATAAATGTCACCCAGAACATCAATGCTCTCAAACTCTATACCGCATAATTTAAAAATATGAATGTGTAGACACACTTCTGTGCATATGCATGAACATACTTTTTATGTCTATTCCAGGTGAAAATAAAAGTTGAGGTACATTGCCTTTTTATGTATTTGAGAATGCCACTCTGGTTTTAAATGAATACTGCAGTTGTGGGAAAATGGCCAAGTTCTAAGCAACTGTGCAGATGGACCCAGAAGACTCCAAACCAAAGGAAGATCTCACCTTGAATCAAAACCAGGCTGTTTTGCTCCCCAGGGTAGATGGAGATCTGCTCCAGTCCCGTGTGTTCTAAGAATCTTGGGAACGCACCAGGATGAGCATCAGCACGTTTGATTACAGTTTCATCGTAAACACCAATGGGTTGAAGGCAGCTTTTTGCCAGCCTTGATAATGAGCAGTTTCGGATATACTAATTGGCAAAAAAAAAAAAAAAAATCACAAAATGTATGTTAAAATAACCCCATTTGCTTCATATGTCAAGCATTATTATGTTATTACAAGGATGTTAAAATCATAGGAAATATGTGAGGGCAGAAGAGAATGGTTAATTTTAGTAGAGTCCATCACCTCTTAATGTTATTCAATTGCTTAATGTGATATGAATGTTTTCCTTGGGCTTGCTACATGGATAATAGGTGTATTTATGAGAGATGGGTAATAATAGGTCAAAGCCATTTCTTAAGTGAATCAATGTGATTACCTGTAATTTGGAGCAGAAAATACCTACTAAAAGCTTTCTTGGGTTATGTTTCTTCACGGAACAGGGTATCATGGCAGAATGGAATGCATTCCTCTACAGAAATTTTTCGAGGAAAGCTATCTGCGTATATAAAAGAAACGTTCTTGACGCCGCTGTCACCGACGCTGTCCCTATGTTCGAGGGCTTCTCTACGTAGAATTGAGCAATATTGGGACAGACTTTGGTTGGAAAGTTTCATTCGGACTGGCTAGGCTCATAACACTGACTGAAAAATTCTTGAGGACTATAGTAGTAGGTGTGTGTGTGTGTGTGTGTGTGTGTGTGTGTGTGTGTGTGTGATTTCTCTCTTAAATTACTTTTTTTCCCCCCAAACATGAGCAAAGGGGCCTGACATTTATCCTGGCAGTGGCATGAATTCTGTTCTGGTCTCAGCTGGAGAGATTTCCACACTCTCACTTCAAGAATACTTTTGAAGTCTTGCTTTCTTTGTCTTGCCGTTTATTTCAGAACGAATGGATAGGACCTCTTTAGAGAACTCTTACTTTCTAGGCAACTGTTGGTTCTTCTCTCATTGGGCTACTTGCATTGCATTTTAGACTTTTGAGTGTGTTTCATAAAACAGATTTCCCAATTTTCGGAGGGGTTGACAGAGAGTTTTTAATCCCCACTGTTCTAATTCAAATGAAACTTTTTCCCTTAACTTTATTATTTAATGTAATGTTCCCACTCCTGTTTGCATTCTTAGCCGTTCCTAGTTATGAAAGCTGAACAGATCTTAATACCTTTGACGGATTCCTTACTACTTTTATCAACTATGAGTAGCATTTAATCAACGTTTTTTAGCTTTGAGAAAGAAGGTTCAGTTTAACTTCCTATATTTGATAATGTAATATCTATTTTTTTTCCTACTAACAAATTCCATGCTATGGCTTTTTAAAGAAAAGCAGAGGCATCTCTGAGAGCTGCGCCAGGCAATCTGTTGCGGTGGTTTAATATACTGGCAAATGCTCTCACAAACTGTATATGTATATTTAAATGTAATTAAAATACAACGTAATGAGGAGATCTAGTTTTTCAAAGTTTATGCTTCAATGGAAGGGCCCATTCTACTCTTTCCCATTCCCTTATCTGTTATCTTGAGTCATGCTTTTAAACAACAAGGTTGTAGCCACCATGAGACTTGACAGTCGAGTTATAAGGAGCAGGGCATCCGAACTGCTGATAAATCCTAGGATGCATAAAAAAATTCAAATTAGGCCGGGCGATGGTGGCGCACGCCTTTAATCCCAGCACTCGGGAGGCAGAGACAGGCGGATCTCTGTGAGTTCGAGACCAGCCTGGTCTACAAGAGCTACTTCCAGGACAGGCTCCAAAGCCACAGAGAAACCCTGTCTCGAAAAAACCA
>NC_022031.1:31882764-31892421 GCF_000317375.1 Microtus ochrogaster
AAAAAAAAAAAAAAAATCAAATTAAAAATTGTGTCTTAAATAAATCCTTGCCCTTTTGGATTCATACTTGGTTATTTTACAATACTAATTTCTATAGCAAGTAAATCAATGTTCTAAAAATTGAGATAATATGGCTTTGCCATTCATATTTGCTTTCCATTCAGTTTCCTTTAAAATCAAATTTACCTCTTCTTGTAAGAGGCACTCAGTTGAGTGGGACTGTTTTGGCTGGTTAAAATTCCAGCTGATTTCAATGGGCCACTAGCTGGAATTTGTGTTTCTTTATCCTCTGCACAGGCCATTGATGAGCAAGTGCACTTGAAGAGGTACAAAGCAAAGCTGGGTAGTTTAACACATAACTGAAATGAAAAAAAAAATGCCAAAGAATTCTGTACTTCTGCTTCTGAGGGAGTTGGGCTTTGGAAATATTCAACTACATCTAGAAGTAACATTTAACTTCTCATAAAGCTAAGAGGGAAAGATGATAAAGTATCCTGGGATTCATTTTCATTGTAATAATTGGGAAACGATTGCTCAGAGTTATACATCTGAATATTTTTGGATATATTTCTACATGTTTATAGTTCCTAGGTATTTAAAAAAAAAAGATACCAGCTGTAGACTATATTGCTATCAGATGCAAGCAGCAAGTCCACAGAGAGTCCCTACCTTGGCAAAGTCTCTATGCTCATATCTTGTGATACATTACTTTATGGCTTGGGAGTAAAGAACAGACACAAATGTTTCCAAGTTAGGAAAATAAGCTGAGGTGTTAATTTCTATGACTTTAAAAAAAAACAAACCCTGTTTATGCTCAGCAATGAACGGTTTCTTCTCAGTGTTGTTTAAAGAAGTGCGTAGCTGTCCTATATAAAGCTGATGATAAGGTTTGTGAATAGAATTAGGAGTGTTCATCTACTGGATCAGTATGTGTTACATCTTGAAGTCACTTTCCTTTAGTGGATAAAATATATAACAGGAGGTTTCCAGAAAAAAGTCTGGAGGAGTCCCGCACTGTAGTCAAAACCCCTGAGAGGGCTGGGCTGCTGTTCCTGTATTCTAGATGGACAAGAGTGCCCTGGCCTTTGTGCTTTGCTGGGGGAAGCTATCTTACCTTGAGCAAGTTCTCCTCTCCCCCTGTTTTGTGATCTCAGAACCTGCACTTGTAAATATCCTACCTTCTCTCTTCTTAAACGCCAGTCTTCTTAATGATACCTCTCCCCTGCTCCGTGTTCTTCGGGGGTTTCATCATTTCCTAGAAGTCTTGTTCACAGCACAGCCCAACTCTACCATTTCCAACGGCATAGATCCATCTTGGGAATCTGCATTCCTCCTTAGTCCCCAGAGGTGGCGGCTGGAAGAACACCCACTGACCTACCTGCATGTTGTGCTGTACTTAGAGACCACTAGGCCACTTCTCGGACAGCTGTTGGTGTGTGCAGTTGGATGAGTTTCCTGATTCTTTGCACCTGTCTTCCTAACAACCTAGCTCTTTATCTTCATGTCCTTCTTCACAAACACTTCCAGGTTCAACTTCACCCAGAACCTTGTCATTGTGCCACACAAACCCCCAGAATGAGTTTGACCTTGAATGTGGACAAAGGCATGAAGATTCTGCACTTCCATCCAGTTTGCATGCTTCCAAGTCACAAGTGCATCATGTATTTTGCTTTGCCACTGAAGTCCAGTCCTTTCCCATCCATGTGGAAGCAATTATTTGCATCTTGAAAGTGTCTTTGGTTTGTATCTTGTGTTGTTAGTACACACTGAATATTTTCTGAATGTTTAAAGCCCCTAATCCTTAAGTTTGTAGTTTTAAATATAATATGTAAAGGGAATTCTGGACTCAAATAACAATGCAATTCATTTAAAATCATTCCAGTGAGAGAATAATAGGAAGGAAATTGAATTATGTAGAAATTCTCCTTGTTCTCAATGAATATGATTATTTGAACTAATATTTGCTTCTCTTGTGAAATATTTCATATTAGTCATAATAATAAAAGAAAATAGTTTCCATTCATTTCCATCTCAGAATTAGCTATGATCTGTGTTGATGATTTCACGTTTGCAAGCTAGAAAGCTAAATACTTCATAAAATAGAAATGAGTTTGTTATTAGAATTGTTGCTGAGCTCCTGAGACTTCCCATCTTACTTTCAGTATCACTTGGCATAAGCATATTAGTTTTCAGTAGAACTTTACTAATTCTTAATTACTTTTCTTGAGTCAAAATTCCAAATATTCACAATTAATTTTTATTAATATATTGAATTTTCTCAATGTCCTACCTCAGAAAAGTAATTAAGAATTTGGTTTTTGTAGGCAGTAGTAATAACAAATTTTAACCTCCGTGACATATTTCCTTTTTTATATTTTAAGTAATTCAGCAGTAAAGTCATGAACTACTGTAGCAGGAGAAGTTAACCAAAACAGGAGATGCGTCCAGCGAACAGAATGACAATTTGATTCCCAAGGGCCTTTAGAAGCCATTCTATCTAGTGGCTGAGTTTCCACATAACTTCTTTTGACAGACCATTCAAGAAAGATCAGTGCTTAGCATTAACTTGGGAAAGGAAAATATGCATTATCAGACCACTTTCATATGCCTTTAAAGGTGTATTGGAAACATATTTAGGATCCATTCAAGGCTGTACATATTACAAGGATTCTCTGTCCCATGCTAAATTGTTATAGTTCATCTTAACTCAGAGTGAAGAAGAATCCGAGTAAAGAGTGGGCGCTCAGTCATGGCCCATGACTTCTGCATTGGTCTGATTCTGAGAGAAGAATCACCAGGGTTGATCATTATTATTGGTACATTTAATGTCATTTACACCTCTTCAGATGGACATTTGCATGGGACCAACTCCTAATGGCCAGCTTTCTTTATGCTGAGGGCAACTATTTGCCCTTGAAAGCCATTCTGTTAAGTTAGATTTGCAGGGTGTCTAGTGCATAGTAGCATCCCTGCACTAACCTGCTCCGTACCAGGTACCGAAACAGGCAGCTGGCCTGCAGGGAGAGACTGCTACTGGGTGGCTCAGCATTGCCAACAGTTTCTTCTGGGAGAATTCTCAAGGCACAGACAATACTTGTTATAACTCATATCCCAGTATTTTAACGCTTTTTGGGGCAGGCATGTGCATAGGCTTTATTTGATGGGTGGGCTGGGTTAGAGTATTATATCCTTTGATTTACTTACTCAACCCAAAGCTATTACACAAGTGTGAAACATTGCATAGTAACATATTGCAGAAAACGTTCATGGCTTTGAGTTTAATGTCTGTGCTAGGCACAGAGTATATGCCCAATAGAAATAGGCTGAACGAGGCATGGGAAGGTGTATAGCATCCATCAGCCACATTCTGCAGTCACACAACTGATTCTGACACATGCTAAGAGTCTAACGGTCATTGGTTTTGCTGGAACATAAAATTTATATAACTTGTCTATGTTGATTCAGCTCAAAACTTGGGAATCGGCCTTAGGGATTTACTCTGTGTTTAAGAAAACTCCATTGCATTCCCCTACGCAGGGAGTGGTGGTTTCAAGCTCTTGTTTACTAACAGCCATCACGTCTTGTTCTAAAGTGAGAAAGTGTGAGAAAGGTGCCAGACAGGAAGGTGGCCTCTTCAGATCTCCCTCGTGGTGAAGAAAGTGCCGTTACCATCAACAACCCTTGTAAATTGACTAATGAGGCAAATCAGCACACACAAGCAAATCCTATCATACCAAATTAAAAACAATAGTGACAAAGATAGCTTAGATTTTATTTATTGACTGACAGTCATTTCGACCCAGGTGCTGATCCAGAATCAGAAATTATAGCATGTAGAAATTGTAGCTGTTTGTCATGCTTGTCTCTGAAGAGCAGGGGTCAAGGAGGCTTTGTAGGTAGTTGGAGTGGGACACACTGTCTACTGTCAATGGATTGTCTGTCCCTTCAGATTTTAATTGTTCACTGAGTAACATCATATACTGCTTAGGATGTCTCTTGCCCAAACCAACTCTTCTCTGTCTCTAAACTATGAAAGGGTGGATTCTGTGTTTCCTGCACCACAGAGTGAGAAGCAGGAAGTCTCAGTTATGCAGATGTGGGTGGAAGGTCCACATTACCTTCCCCAAGACGTTTGCTGTTGGAGGCTTTTAGCAAAGCTTTTGCCTTTCTGAGCCTTTTTGCCTCATGCAGAATGGGAATTGTAATTTATTTGTCTCACATAAATATTAAAGGAAAATAATGTGTTATTCAGATGATTCTGAGGCAAGAATACAGGGAAAATTCAGATTTTCTTTAATATGCATTTATTCATCCAAATCTAAGATGTGAAGCCAAAGAACATATTTGGCTTTTCTTTAGACTTAATTTATATGCTCATGGATTCAAAGTGAAAACACCCCTTCATCTGCAGATGAAAGGAAGAAAAACTGAAAGCTATACATCATGTCGAGTGTTTTGAACCATTGCTGTGGAGACCTTGGTAATGAACTGTAAAGATAAGAGCCCACTAACTGGGTCCTACATATTTTATGGCCAAGAATTATATATTGCTTTCTACTTTTATGAACAGGATAAAGACAACTCCATGGAGCTTTTCTTGAATCCGAAACTGCATATTCTTTTTCAGGAGAAGGCTGCTTCCACAACCACACTCTTTCCAGACTGTGGAAAATATATCTAAAATGGTCAAAGCACTTAGTAGGAGCAAACATCTAAGCCACCAAGTAGAATTACGTGGCAAATGGGTATTACTGCCAAGTCCACAAGTCATTTCTGCGTGTTACTAGTTCACCTTTGTGGAGGGCTTTTCTTGTATCAGTGACACCTCACTGTGCGTAAGCCCATGTTATTTCAAGGCATCGTTTTTCTTGAGTCCTGCAATTAAATTTTAACAAGCCTTTAAGTGTTAAATAATAGGGCATGTTTCACATTAGATTTGCAAGAAAATATAGCCTTGGAGGTATCTTAATGTCTCCAGCTCCTACTAATTGACATATTTTTAAAGGAAAAAAAAACCCTAATATCTTTGTTAGTAAAGAATAGACCAGGGAAAATGATGTGTTTAATAAGTTCCGTTTTTCTTTTACAAAATATATAAAGAGTTGAAGCTTTGAGAGCTGGCCAAGCATTACTAGCACAATGGATTTTATATATTTTATATATACATATATACATAATTTCACTTATATATTTATATATAATTTCATATATATGAAAAGGAACTGGCATTAATACAAGTAAGAAATATTATCTATTTTTGCCTGGATTATCAGCATGATTAAGTCAATTCTTTATATACTTAACTGTAGAAGATGAGGGAGAGGACCACCACACAGTGGGTAATAGGTAAGCGTAGGAAAGACCCGTTGCCTGCTCAGCTGGCAGCGAAACATCATCCATCAGGTTATACTACTGTTCTGGCTATGGACAGCACCTACGACTTAGATGTAATACAGTTATAGTAGTCAACTAAAAGTTTTCCCTGCTAACATCAGAGGAATGGAATATCAAGGTACTTTTCTTGAGCAAATCAGTAAAAAACAGACTTATTCCCAGAAGTGAGTGGAAAAATAACAAATCTTTCCCCTGTGAACACTCCATAAGACACTTTCATTAGGCCATTCAAGCTGAACCGTAGAAAAAGACGCAGGGAAGGAGCAGGGCTAGGCAATGATTCTGGACTCCCATGCTTGGTGTAGACCCTGTTAGTTCAGACATTAAGAGCTTGCCACTGTCTCATTTAAGCATTTATGTTAGTATTAGGGAATTTTAGTAGTGTGCCAGTATAAATCTATAGCCATGTCCAGACCAGGCATTCTGGGGCTTTCTATACTCGTGAACATATATCCTGCATTGAACAAATATCAGCCTATTACTTTTTATTGCAGAGATACCAGTCAGGTCATAATTACAAGAATTTTAACTCAGATACAGCAGCAATAGACACCTAAATTATTGAAATACCTCTCTTAAAACAAATAGGAGCTGGAGAGGTGGCTCAGTGGTTAAGAGCAATTGCTGAACTTGCAAGAGGCCCTGAATTCAATTCCCAGCACCCGCATGGCTCACTACTGCTTGTAACTCCAGTTCCAGTAGATCCAAAGCCCTTTTCAAACTCCCATGAATACCCATCATGCACTTGGTATACATACATACATACATGGAGCCAGAAACATTCATATGCTTAAACCAAAAAAACATTTTTTTCCTCAATACTTTCTCCAAAGGAACTGGTGTTAAATAACACAGACAGAATCTCGAGGTCTTGCTTTCAAGCTTATTCCACACTCCATCTAATCAGAAGCATGGCCAGCTTCTGTTGTTAGTAACAGGTCCCTACTGCGGCAGCCTGGGTTAGAGTCATGACTCACCTGTTTCAGCCACCTGAGTGCCAGGATTGCAAGCAAAAACCCCAACAGCCAGCTTCACACATGGGAGTTTTATACATTCAGTAGTTATAGAAATAAGGATATGGACCCTGGATAAATATTTTTAAAAGACTCTATGCCATGACCATCCTCATAAAATTCTTTTACCGTTACCACTGCGTGTTGATAATGTGTTTTTTTTTTTCTGGGGGAGGAGGGAGAAGAGGCGCAGGTGTATGCTCAAAGAGACGGGACAAGAACAGATGGGACTAACCTAAGAACTGAAGGAGGTTTTCCTAAAATAATAGATTCAGCACACTTAAAATTTTTTATTACTGTTACTATAAAGGCATGATTTCTATATTAAGTTGTTAGGAAACTTTAGCTGTCATTCAGTTCCTTCGCTATCACTGTAATAAGCCCCAACTGCTTCTTTAATAGGCACATCTACACATCTTGTTAGAATTTCCAATTATGTTTTTCCCATTAGCAAACAAAAACAAAATTAACGGCAGCTTCACCCCCCAAAGTCTAAACTATATTACTAATGAACCCTCAAAGAAAACTCTCCGTGCAAAAATAATAAGGTGGAAATTACTGCAATAATCCAAATGCAGAAATGAAAAGACTTCTAAAGGTGCAAAAAAAGGGAAGAATAAAAGAAAAAAAAACAACCAGTGTTTCTCATCAATAGTCTGCAATAGCCAATACACAGTGGTGTTTTGCGTTCTAAAATTTACGAAGTTCATTTATTTTAAAATCTTTTCTGACGTATATTAGACAGGCATGACAGCTTGTAACCACCAGTCTCTCTCCTAGATATGACACACCATTGCCAGAATGAAGGTGTTTGGCTGCGTTGCCATAGGCATCATGGTCATACACGGCGATCATAAATACAGTAAATCCCAGGGCATTTTTCTAGCTCACATCCCTTGTCCATCCCTGAGAAGTGGCCAGATTTATCTGGTGGGTCTGGGGCAGGAAATGGTGATTTATTAGGAGCTGTCATTAATCACCATTGCAATGCCTTCATTGGCAGTTTAAACAGATAAGATTTGAATATAAGATGCAAAATAGCTTTAATTTAGTTTCCTGTTAAACCTTAAAACAGACATAATGTTATGGTGGAGATTCTGGAGTCCTTGGAACAGGGGTTCCCATTTGTGTTCTGGACAATTGACTAAGTATCTAGCTGCCTCCTTCTTGCCTGGCAAGTCAGGTAAGAAGTGCGTGCCTGCAAGCCCCTGCACTCGTTTACTGACAGAATGTAGGTAAAGCCCCTCAGTGCCTCAGTGCAGTTGGCATGCCATCAGAGCTTCTCCTCAGCGTCTTGGCATCTTCTCTCTGCCTTGTGCTTAGGTTCTGATACAACTGAATAAGCAGGCTGTAAGTGAATTAAGATAATGCATTTTCTTGAAATATAATTAGTATATAATGTAGTAATTAGTATATATTATATATTCTTGAAATGCAGTTAGTATGTAGTATATGGTGCTGGGCCATCGGTGGCACTGGGTGGTGAGGACAGTAATGTTTATTGAAGATTTATTTTAGTGCCAGGCCTAAGTAGGATTTATCTGGAGTCAGTTTTCCGAACAGATCCGTGATTTAGGCTTCATTGTCGTCCTTGTTATCCTTAGCTTGTAGATGAAACACTAAGGCCTAGAACCACTGCTTGAGAGTGGATGACTTAACGGCCCCCCTCCTGTCTGGCAATTCCTATAGCAGTGTTCTCTGCATAGACTAGGGCTTTGCTGGTTGGAATCAGTAGGGAAACTGAGGGGCAATCAATCCCTGTCTTGGCTTAGATAGTGTACCATGATGGTTAAAAGCAGAAACTCTAGACTCACAGCATCCAGTATGCCTCTTCTGGTTACGTTCAGCACTTGAACTGAGCTCCACACCCAGGCTCAGCCCCAGCCCTACCACCTACTAGATGCGTTAATGGTATATTATTTACCTTCTCTGTGCCTTTCATGCAAAAATTGACTCATAAGCCTTTGTAGAAGTAAAATGAGTTGATACATGTAAAAGCCTCCTGCCCGTAATAAGCTTTTTCTGTGTGCTTAGAAATGGGGGGGATTAGGGACACTTAAGAGGTACACCTGATTATAGAGGCCAGGAAGGAGGTGGTATCAAATGAGTCCAAGGTAAGAGTTAAGATGACTAGAAAGATGGCTCCCAATAGCCTAAACAGTGTGATAAAGAAAGTGGTGGTTGGCATTAATTCATTGCGACATTATCTGCAGTAACAAAAGACGGTAAAACCTCCAAGCCTCCTGTCACTAGGGGGCTGGTCCCATTCATCTACCAGACCTTTCTGGTGTGCAGTTATAAACGGGAAGCTATACAGTGCATGCAAACGTTTTTCTGAAAAAGTAAAGAGGTGGTAAATGCGTGCACGCGCGCACACACACACACATGCACACACGCAATTAGAACACTGATAACCCCCACCAAAACAGAACTCTATTTTGGGCAGATGTAGATTGGCTTATTAGGTGAGAAATCTTGATTCCGGTGACATGCATGTGCCTTTCCTGTTTCACTGGAGAGATTCCTTTACTTATTTTAGGCAGAAAAGAGCTGCTCTGACTCTATTTGAAGAAAATAAAATCAGTCAGACAACTCAATTTTCAGCTGCTCTCTGTGTGCTGTGCATTGAGTTACGAGTTAAATACTAAGACAGATAAGTTGCCCGGTGTGGTCCTCATTGAGCGTTCTCTGGAGCTTAAGAACAAGAAGCACACTAGGTAAATGCTGTTGATGGAACCCGTCTCATGATTCTGGAAGCCCCAAACATGGGCTTCATCTGAGTATAGGAATCAGTGAGCTAAGGGAATTAGAAACAGCAAATTGGTAAGGGTAAGGGGTCTCCCACAAGCGGAGGTAAAGAGTGTTCCGGCGGAGAATTTGGGACAGTGAAAACCACAGCACGGAGCAAGTGAGCTGGTGTCTGTGTGGCCAAACTCTGTGTGGTACAGCCCACAGTTGGAGACCAAGCTGAGGAGAGGCAGGGAGAAAGGATCAGGGTTGGATAGCAGAAGGTTTTGTGCGGAGCTTGGCCCAGAAAGCATGCCGATGGATGGTGGACGGAGGTGGAATGTTCTCGGGGAGTCCAGAAGCTCGTCTGGGTTGTGTGAGCCTGGAAGGGGAGCTTGGGTTGAGGCTGTGTTTGGTCTTTGGGGCAGAGTGGTTGAAATGAGAGTCATAGAACCTTCATCTGTTTCTGAAGATACCTCCAGCAGCTGTGTAGCATTATCAGGGCTGGGATTAGGAAAGCTAC
>NC_022031.1:31892521-31912187 GCF_000317375.1 Microtus ochrogaster
GGGGGGGGGACAGAGGCTTGTGATCTGACCCTGGTAAGCAGTGGTAAGGCTTGGATTTGGAGGCAGCCGAGTGTGGAGCGAGGGCCACATCCACCACTTCATGCCTACCCCAGGTTGCTTTTGAAAAATCGTGAAACCCAGGATATTAATTTTAAAAGTCCTCATCTTGGCATCCTGTCCCCTCCCACACTCACCCTAGATGCTCGGCATATGCATATGACTTCCTTGGGGAAGTCCCTTTTGCTGTGCTGAGCTAATGCTCCAGAGCTCTGCCATCTGCAGGGCAGCCACCCTTGCCAATAGGTGCTGAGGTAGCTGGCCATCTGCCCTGCTAGATGTCAGGGTCCCCGTGGGCTTGATCTGTAAGTGTCTGGCACAGTGCATGGTGTGCCACGGCGTGCTATCATTTATGGAATGGATTGTGCATTAATAACTTAGCTATTGTGACAAATAGGCTCTCTGTATTTTAACACAAAGACAGGTTTTAAATTTTGTTTCAGGAGATAATAAGCTTTCTCATATGTGTTATACGTGAAACGACAAAGGACAATTGATAAGTGAAATGTTGAAATTTGTGGTTATTTAATTGTCATGCGTATCATCCCATATTTGTAGCAATTTTTATAAACTAAAGAGATAAATAGCCATCTTTTAAATATTTATAAATAGCGAGATCAGTTCTCTTGCTATTTATGTTGAAAATAACATCAGATTGTTTCACTTAGAGGTGAAAGGCACATTGTATTAGTCATCCCCATTTCCAGCACAGTCTTCTAGGAAATCACTGGGCACCACCATGGCTCTCTCCTGTTCCTCGTGTCAGCACGCTGAGGGGTGCTTTCCTGAAGTGCCATTCATCACCACCACCTTCCTCGTGTTAACCCTGGGATTCCATAAGCCTTGATGCAAACCTTCGTGACATTTAACTGATTGGCAAAGACATCTTTATAAGTTCGTATCCGCCATGCCTTGATCCCAGTGGTCCCCCTTGCTCTGGGTGAGGGATCATGCCTGCTGGAGAGCATCTTTCCACTGTGGTCTGGAGCTCTCTCTGGCTGTCCTACACATCCTCCTCTACAGTTAAACTACACAGCTCAGCCCTTGATTCTGTGCTGTCGTGTTCTTTGCTCGTCTTGCCTGTTTAGTCTCACCTGTCCTTCAGGGTACATCACGGGGCAGGGGTTTTGTGCTGTGAGCTTGCTGCCCTCCAGCCACTTCCCCACAGGTGGCTGTATACTTGATAGTAGAAGCCTCCTGGCCAACGCTTCCCGTGACATGCACAGTGAAGTTTCTTCCATTGATCTTGGTTTATTTGACTGTGCAGGTTCATGCAGCACCAACTGACCTTGCTAAGAAATGAGAACAATCGCGGGTCTGATGTGTGGCTCTCCATATCCTTGTAGTTTTTGTTTTGCTTTTGCAGGGCAGGGAGTTCTTCTCTGAGCTGACTCATTGTGTTGACTGAACCTCTGTGTTTAGAGGTGATGGTGGTTTATGGTGCCCAGTGCTTCTGTTTCTGCCCTTCCTGCTTTTCTGACCACTCAGCTTCTCTGTTTTCCCTCTTACTAGGGTTCCTTCCTGGCACCCCTTTCTCCATCACTGTGAGTCTGGCCTGATCGAAGTCTGAGGTTATGAAGTCCATTCTGGATGGCCTTGCAGACACCACCTTCCGTACCATCACCACAGACCTCCTCTACGTGGGCTCCAATGACATTCAGTACGAAGACATCAAAGGAGACATGGCATCCAAACTAGGATACTTCCCGCAGAAATTCCCTCTGACTTCCTTCCGGGGTAGTCCCTTCCAAGAAAAGATGACGGCAGGAGACAACTCCCAGTTGGTCCCGGTGGTAGACGCCACCAACATTACAGAGTTCTACAACAAGTCTCTCTCTTCGTACAAGGAGAATGAAGAAAGCATCCAATGTGGAGAGAACTTCATGGACATGGAGTGCTTTATGATCCTGAACCCTAGCCAGCAGCTGGCCATTGCTGTGCTGTCCCTCACACTGGGCACCTTCACCGTTCTGGAGAACCTGCTGGTGCTCTGTGTCATCCTGCACTCCCGCAGCCTCCGATGCAGGCCTTCCTACCACTTCATTGGCAGTCTGGCCGTGGCTGACCTCCTGGGCAGCGTCATTTTTGTCTACAGCTTTGTTGACTTCCATGTGTTCCACCGCAAAGACAGCCCCAATGTGTTTCTGTTCAAACTGGGTGGGGTCACGGCCTCCTTCACAGCCTCTGTGGGCAGCCTCTTCCTCACAGCCATCGACAGGTACATATCCATTCACAGGCCTCTGGCCTATAAGAGGATCGTCACTAGGCCCAAGGCCGTAGTGGCCTTCTGCCTGATGTGGACTATTGCGATAGTAATTGCCGTGTTGCCTCTCCTTGGCTGGAACTGCAAGAAGCTGCAATCTGTCTGCTCGGACATCTTCCCACTCATTGATGAAACCTACCTGATGTTCTGGATCGGAGTCACCAGCGTGCTGTTGCTGTTCATTGTGTATGCATACATGTACATTCTCTGGAAGGCTCACAGCCATGCAGTCCGCATGATCCAACGTGGAACCCAGAAGAGCATCATCATCCACACGTCAGAAGATGGCAAGGTGCAGGTGACCCGGCCCGACCAAGCCCGCATGGACATTAGGCTGGCCAAAACGCTGGTCCTGATTCTGGTGGTGTTGATCATCTGCTGGGGCCCCCTGCTTGCGATCATGGTGTATGATGTCTTTGGGAAGATGAATAAGCTCATCAAGACAGTGTTTGCCTTCTGTAGCATGCTCTGCCTGCTGAACTCCACCGTGAACCCCATCATCTATGCTCTGAGGAGCAAGGACCTGAGACACGCTTTCCGCAGCATGTTCCCTTCGTGTGAAGGCACCGCACAGCCTCTAGATAACAGCATGGGGGACTCGGACTGCCTGCACAAGCATGCCAATAACACAGCCAGCATGCACAGGGCGGCGGAAAGCTGCATCAAGAGCACGGTTAAGATCGCCAAGGTGACCATGTCTGTGTCCACAGACACGTCTGCCGAGGCTCTGTGAGCCTGCTGCTTTCATGGCTGCACAGAAAAGGAAATTCTTTCTTTCTCTTTAGCTTAAAATTTAGAAGTCTGTGGTCTATTTTTTTTTAAAGTTTACCATGTTTAGTAAATAGTGACTGTCACTGTGCTTTTTTTCAGTTTGCTGACATTTTAGTAGTTTAGGTACTTAAACTCAATTCTCCAGGGGTTTACAATGAAGAAAGCCTGTTGCTTCAGTTGCTCAACAGTCCTTCCAAGTCTCTGAAATAGAAGGGTAAACCTTAGACTACAAAATCTGAAGTCTAAGTATCTGTAGAGAAACACCACAAAATGAGTAATGCCTTTGTAACCCCAACTTTCATGATAATGTGGTATGTGTCTGTCCCTAGTACTAAAAAGTGCATTTTTACAATAGGTACAGTGCTACAATAGAGATACTTTGTAAACTGTTTTATGTCCTGTGAGTTGTGTATCAGTGTTTACTGTGTCACTTTGTCTAGCTTAGCAAAACCAGAAGGTAGACCTTCATAAGAACAATGTCATACTCGATGGGCATGTAGCAGCGTGACCCATGTTTCGATGGTATGGTTGTCCACGATACACTTTTAGGAACCTTAGTATTTCTTCCAGTATTCATATCTAAAGAAAACACAGAAATAACCATAAAGATTATTTATTTTTTTTTTGGTTAAAACAACAAGAAGAATTTGAAGACTATCCAAAGTATTGAGCAGAATTCCTGGAGACATAAACCGTGTTAGGCCTGAATTGCCATGAGGACATTTCCTATCTTCTGGAACACAGCTGTTGAGCTGGGTAATGGATTATAGTCAAAATGGAGAAGCAAAAGCGTATTGACTTTTTAAGGCTGACATCGCTGGCATCCTTGAGTTGTTAGCTTTCACCGGACCTCTTCAGCCAGCATGTGTCAGCACTGATGAACACTGTCACTACTGTGCAGTTGCTGTCTGCACCAAGTCTATTGCACAGTGACCTTCCAGATTTAAGTAGATTTCAGGCCTGGGTGGCCAAAACACAGTCTTCTTCTTCTTCTTCTTCTTCTTTTTAATTCAGAAGAAGTGTTGTCTGATTCAGTGGAATTGTACCATGTGAGTGTGATTGTAAATGTGTGTGTGTGCGTGTGTGTGTTCTATCTTGTAACTATTACAGCAATGTCATAACACGAGAAAAACGACCAAGTGTGAACTGTACCACTTGCTACACTCTTGCACACGAATCCAGTTCCTAAAACCAAGTTCTTCATGAAACCGTGGCTGTACAAATCCTAAATAAAGCCTTCCAGGAAAATCTTCCCACCTAAGTGACTGGGCTTAGTGTTCTAATGACCTGTAGGCGTTCCGTAAGGCCAGCCTTCAGCAAAGAGTAATCTGTACGAGGTGCAAAAACGTAGAGAATTCTTGCAGGGACGTGCGAGTGTGGGGGATGGTGAGCACCTAGTAGGGGCCAAGTTCATGGAAGTGAAAATCAATAAAAGGAAGGTGGTTCTAAGACTTTACAAAACTCCTAAGAGGAACAAGCATCAGTGGAGCATGCGGGCAGTGAGTTCCCAGGCTAAGCAGAACTGCACACAGCATGTCCGTTACCCGGTCCAGGCCATTTGATTTCAGAGGGTGAGAAGGTTGGTGGTCTGGCAAAAGGGTAGCAAAAATCTGGCGACAGCCCTGTGCCTGGCTTTGTTTAGGTCAGCCTTTTGCATAAGGAATAGTCAGTGCTTCCACTTGCCGAAAAGCATAAAGATGAGGGTGGCAAGCTTCTGATTGGCTCCTCTGCCGAGGTGCTCAGAATTGGGCCCTTTTCCAGTAAGGAGAGTTATTGCTTTGAAAAAGCCACTTGGTCCTGATAAGTTCTACTTAGAGTGTCTCCTCCTTGTATAGATTCTCACCAGTTCTGAAAGACGCCATAGCATGAAGCAGAGAACTAGCATCTTCCTGTGATTTCTAGTGTTTGGGGTTCCCAGCCTCAAGGGGCAGTACCCCCTTCTTGTAATCGATAGTAAGACAGATGTGACCTGAGGACCAGGCTGGGATGTATTTGCCTTCTGAGCCTCTTGATTTCCTTCTGTGCGCACAGATGAGGATTCAGGAGGATTAGTAACTCCATAGAGAAGAGTATTGACAGACTATCACCAGGGGCTAGGAATTGCCAGACTTGTCCTACATCAACCTGAATATCAATCTTCATGTCTCTAGCTACCAGGCATTACCACCTCTTCTCATAGTTACAAAGACCTGGTAGAAATTCTGAGTATAGGTATTAAAAAAAAATTCCAAGATTCACTTTTAAAACTGTGTTCGTGCAAATGCCATTTTTAGTGGTAGATTTTATAGTGTATTGAACTTTTAAGACCTAACTCGTATATAATAAGGGACAATGGGGCTGATAGCACTAAACTTGGTGCTTATTGATACTCTAAGAAATATCTGTGAACTATCATCATGGGCGCATTAAACTACCTTCATTTAAAAAAAATACTTCAAATTCGTTGGATCCACTTTGGTGTTTCCTCTATCATTTCCTAACTCTAGCGACCAAAACATTCTCCCTAGTGGATACAGTCATTAGAATTACATTCATTAGAATCATTCATTTACCAGCCCCTTAATTAGATTCATTAATTTCAATTGAATCGCTTCTATGCTCTGGCATCAGGGTTATCTGCTTTCCTCTGACATTCATCCTGATCATGCGTTCTGCCTTTCCTCTCCCTTTCAAAGAGGGTCGACTCCCTAACTGATGGACTTCTTCAGAATAAAGACTGAGTCCTGAACAATAGCATCATTTAAACAAGAAAAGCTATCGCCAAGGACCCCTGTTTTCCACTATGTATTAAACCTGTGTAAAAGAAGCATGAATCTGGGCAGCTTGGACATTTGCCTGTGACAGGTGACTCCCAAGCTCCCTGATACTGACGGTCAGGCTTAGCTGGTATCAAATGCCAAAAAAAAAAACAAAAAACAAACAAAAAAAAAAAAACCTTTTGTTGCCTAATCCCACTCTGCAGGAAATAGGCTTAACTACCAGATGAGGACTAGGTCTCTGGTTACTGTTCCGTTCATTAATTTCCGCCATTCCATATCCATAACCAAGACCACTAACGTCATGCGAAAAAAATTAGATTTCTCATCCTCTTAACTGTATATTTGTATGATATTTTAAGATCTCCTAAGTGGCCATTCACAGTCGCTTGGCGCTGGCCTTCTGATAAAACGTTAACGCACCTATTGTAATATACAAAAAGAAAAAAAAAACATTCTATCTACTGATTTGGACTGAATGTATGTACATAGGTTTTACAAAGCAGTCAGGTGTTGAAGCCGTGGTTTTCAGATGACAGAGTTTCTTTCCATTGCTGTGGTATCTTGAAAAAGCTTTCTTTGTGGAAACTTACTAAACTCTAGGTCCTGGGGATCAGAGTCCCCAAGGGAGAAAAATCTTTTCTTGTAAAAATAGGAACCGAGATACAGATTATCTTGATTCTCATTTCCAGTGTTTCAAGTGGAAAACGTATCTCCTATTGTCTCTGTAAATGGTACATCCTTTTCCTCTTAAAGTGCATTGTATTGTTAGATGTTTGTTAAGCTGGTAGCATCCTTGAAACTACTGTGATGTCTTTGTCAGTAATCTGTATAATATTTTGTATACAAGTACTGGTAAGATTGTTATTAAATGTAGCTTCAGTCATTAAATTACTATAGCAAAGTAGTACTTCTGTAATATTTACAATGTATTAAGCCTACAGTATATTTTATTTCATTGATGTAATTTAATTGTTATTTATTCAAGAGAAAACAGTTCATCATGTCTATTGTCTAAAATTACCTGGAATCAAATAAAAATTCTAGATTATCATGAAAAACATAAAAGGCCTCTGAATTCTTCCTTGTATCAAAGTCTAATGGTAAAGCATTGTGGGGGGGGGTCATATTTTAAGATTACTGAAAAACTGATTTGTTCCCCCAAAAGAAGTCATGGATTTGTTTGAAAATGGGGGTGTTCTGGATTAATTTATTCATCTTTTAACACAGGAAAGATAAAGCAAAAAATTCTACCACTGCCCAGTAAGGCAGAGGTAGCCACTGTACCATTAAAGTACGGCTTAATTAAGGAGTCTAATGATTTTGTAATTTATTAAAGCAAGCAATTGCAATATGTAAGTTAAAATTTGACATACATACCTAGACATAAATCTTCAAGAGCACATAACCATAGACCTGGAGCCCATGAAAGGGATGCATGTCCTTCAACATCTTGCAAAAAACAAATTTCTATTTGATTAGTATTAAAAAGGCATTAGAAGGAAGTTTAACCATTGGAAACAAGAGCGTACAGTCAATTTTGAGAAAAGCTTTAAAATGTTTGAAATAATGAACTAGTGACTATTTGAAACTAGATTATCTTTGTTTATAATAACTAACCTGAATTAATTATTCTGCCTCTTCTATAATGCGAAAGCTTAATGCTCTGGCAAAAGTACATTATTTTTAATATTAATTTTTATTAGGACTTCGAAGGAAGAACGTATTTTAGTATTTTCAAAGAGTATTTCCAAATCTCGAGCCAACTGGTACTCTCCACGTGTGATGTCCCCTGCATTGAAATTTATGTGGAAGGTTGTGTTGAAACAGACACACCAATGTAGTCCATTAGAACCAATTCATATTGGAATTATTTTTGTGTTATCCTATTCAATTAACTTCTACACATCTCCCTCTCTCTTCCTTCCTCCCCCGTCTCCCTCTCTCTCCTCATTGTTTCTGAAACAGGCTCTCACTTCATAGTCCAGACTGGATTCAAATCTACAATCCTCCTGTCTCAGCTTCCAAAGTGCTGGAATTACAAGCCTGCACGGCCACACAGGTTTATACCAGTTCTTGGCTAATGGTCAGAAATGAGTCAGCGGTGTTCTATTATGTCCAGAATGGTGGGTACTGTGGCTTCACTTCCACATATTATGTTATCTTCATGTCTTCTCTGTGGTGTGCATACCACCACTTCATGGTATAGGTAAAAAGAAAGCCTAGTGGGGTCACAGGGCTAAGGTTAGAATCAAGGTTCCTCTGATAACAAAGCCCATGTTACTTTGTTTACAGCAGTGTTTCCATCACAGACACAATTTTAGTTAAAGCTTTACATATGTATGTATTAAAATTCTCACATCTCACAGGCACGGATGGAAACACTTGTGCATAGCAGCATGCCGGGTGCACTAGAGAGCTACATTTCTCGTTGCTGTAATCAAATGCTTGACCAAAGCAATCAAAGAAAGGAGAGTTTTCTTTTGCCTCCCAGGTCAGGCGTACCATTCATCATCGAGGGGAAACCACGGTGGCAAGAGAGTGAGGTAGCTGGCCACCTAGCACCCACAGTCAGGAGGCAAAGAATGATGGTGAACGTTTGTCTTCAGCCAGCATGCTGCCTCCTTATTCAGTCCATACCATGCTGTGGTACCACCCACATTTAGGATCGCTCTCCCAACCTTGAAGGACCCAGAAATCCCCACATGCAAATGTCCAGAGGTTTGCTCTCACATGGTTCCAAATCCTGTCAAATTCACATCCAAGATTAACTATCAGTAAGTAAACTCATCAAAGTTCTAGTTCTGTATTTTTTTTTCATACTTTTAGAGGCTTAAAGAGGTCCAGTAACATGTATTGGTAGGAAGCTGCGTTTCTTGAGTGGATACCTATGCCCTTGGGCTCTAAATATTGGATCCTTTATCCACACCAACTTGCTGCAAACCAGGAGCTAAAGAGTGGTGAGTGAGTCTAGCCTGTTATTAGGAGTTTCTTTCCTTCATTTTTCAAACAACAATTCACAAGCTTTATTAAACCTATTCTAGGTGTCAAATAAATTAAATCTGTGCTCTTTGTTGCCTACGTAACATAAGCATGGCTCACCTTGGTGAGGAGACAGAGCAGCTGAAGGCAAGTTTAATTTACTGCACTACAGCACATCCCGCTCCCGCCTAGAGGAGCTGCATTTCCAGTCTTCCCTTACTCACGGCAGGACCGTTTCACTTCAATTCACTTAAAGAAACGAACGTCCAATTTTGAACTGTATGCAAGTAGCTAGAAAACATAGTCTATGCTAGCCAATGAAATGTAACTCCTTAGGACTGTGGTAACCACATAAACAACTTAGGAACCTACCTTGTACCTGGCGCTGATAACAGTGGGTAAAACTGAGCTCATTAATTATAACATGCATCATCTCATTTCATCCTCTCAGACACCCTATGAACTATTATCATTCCTATTTGACAATTACCTGCAACTAGCACATGCCATACCTTGACGTGCTCTTGGCTTACCAGATTACTGAGTGACGAGCCAGTCAGGTTCCATTAAAAGAGCTGTGCACTTATCTTATTTAATCCAAGCAATGTTTATGATCTACCATGGTAAAGCATCAAATTGCTTGATATCTGGTAAAAAGGAGACCACTTTACTAAGACCACCTCAATACAGCACTGTCTAAGACACAATAAGAGCAACAGGAGTAGGCAAGGGTGATGCTGGCCCAGAGGGATGAAGAATGAGCATGCCAGCCTTGGAAGGGGGAGATGGGTGTGGGCGTGCTAGGAAAAGGCAGGAAGAGAAACAAGGGCTGGATGGGACAGCAGCAAGAGATGTAAGCTGGTATAATGCGTCCAGTGACACACAGTTCCGTTAGTCAGGACATTTCATCAGGGCCTTCCTGCTGAGAGGATTCATTCTTCTTGATGGACCCGTGCTACAATTTACATCCATTTCAGCAGATTCGCGGTATCCAGCCACAATGCCAAAACTTAGCCAGTCTTGTGGTAGTTGTGCTAATTCCAAGGCATTCTTACAGAACACCACACATATACAAAGAAGTTTTCCTTCCTGCAAGGCAAAGCAGAGATCCCAGGAGAGGCAGTAAGGCTTCCTTCTCTCTATTTCTTCTTAGCTAGCCACTTATTTTCCCTTTTGATGACATTACTGTCGCCACTGCAAGAAGAACATTAGTCACTTGGAACAGAAGGACATCAATTAGCCCCCCAAACAGTATTGTCACCAGTCACAGAGTGTGCTTGGTCATTATTCACCTGGGCCGGGGCAACCCCTCGGTCTCAGAGTGACAGGGACCTTATTGAGCTCCAGCCCTTGGGGCCTCCAACCCTCTGCCCTCCTGGCCTCCTTGTAAATAAGATTATTGTTGCTGCTTCTGTCTGGTTTGCCTGAAGGGAAATCCTCCAGGAAACAAATAGATAAGGCCTCCACATCAACTCTATACCTGACTCAAATGCAAATTATTTCATAACAGACTGCTTTTCAATGGGGAGTCTGGCTTATAACTAGAGGAAAGACAGTTAAGATATATTTGAGTTGCCCTACGAAGGAAAAATCTCTTTAAAATATTGTGATATTCATTCCCAAATTGATCACATATTTCATGTTTTTAATGAAGTTTTCACCATTCTTAAATACATACATTCACAAAAAAAATCTCTGTATGCAAATTGTGTGCAGTTTTAAGAGATGAGAGCTTGTATTTGATTGTAATAGATTTTATTACTTGAAGTTCTAAACGTGACAATTTTTTTCTGGTTTGTGCCTTAGTCAAAATCATTGATTATTCCGGACAGACACAGCCCTTTAGCCATGCGATCTCACCTCTGATTGCTTGCCTTATTAAATCTCAGCCCATCTAACGTGGGTGACTACGAGCAACTGTCACCTGGCCACTCAATATGGATATTTTCAAGTGTATCTTCCCTCCCCTGAGGAGAAATTAGAGCAAGAATACCTCACAAAACACCCTCGTGACTGTTATTATTACCTTATTATTATATACAGTGGGACACCCTCTGTATTTCATCAGTATTTCTTTAAGTAGAAGATGTAAATATTTGGAATAGGTCTTACTTACCTGCAGAATCCTGCCTTCTCCTAAAAATAACTTTCTGAGAGAGCTGAGAGTAATTGGGACATTTGGCTATTACAGCAAATCGAGTTCAGCTGAGATCACAGTGTAGTTGCTCTCCCCGAAGATGGGACACAGGAGAATTTGGGCCTCCCAGAGTGACAGCTCTGGCAACTGTGTCTCTGTCCAGCAGAAGGGAAAATAGTGTGCCATGTGGAGGAAGGGTGACTGGATATTTTCCCAAAGCACAACCACTCTTAGTTCAAATCACATTATATCTGAGCAGAGGGAAATAGGAAAAGAAATATTGATTCTTAAAAACAGATTATGAAAGTCAATTCTTTAACAATGCGGCCTCAGGAGAAGGTGGAACAGGAAGCTTTGTGAAGCCTGGTGTACACATTAACAGACTAGACTGTGTGTTTCCGGGCAGTGCTGTGATGGATGGGTGTCCACCATTGTGACCAACTTCCATAGACTCCCATCTCTCATTGCACCACCCCTGAGCTGTTTTCCAGCTTATTAACCAATATGGGCACACACATGGGCTTTTCAAAACTGAAGAGCAATTAAAAGAGTCTCCAGGTGTTTAGGCATGTGTGAGGGAAGTAGTCATAACCAAAATATGACTTTCATTCTCAGGGGAGATGATGGGGTTTATAACAGAGAACTGTGGACTGAAGGACTTGTTTTGGTGACTATCATTTCCAATAATATCAGGTACAAACCCATCTGAAAGTCTAGCTCTTGCATTGTAGCAAGAGCTCAAATACACAGAATGGACCTAAGGTATATCAAGCAGTGGGTCAAGAGAAACTCAAACAGCAGGCAAAAGCAATTTGCTGTTCTTTTTTTTTTTTTTTTTTTTTTGGTTTTTTTTTTTTTTTTTGGTTTTTCGAGACAGGGTTTCTCTGTGGCTTTGGAGCCTGTCCTGGCACTAGCTCTGTAGACCAGGCTGGTCTTGAACTCACAGAGATCCACCTGCCTCTGCCTCCCGAGTGCTGGGATTAAAGGCGTGCGCCACCATCGCCCGGCCAATTTGCTGTTCTTAAAACAAAACAAAACCCTCTAGTTTATTTTTTCATGATACTGTGTATTTGTACTATGACTCTGAAGTCATCTCTGGATAGTGGGAAATAAACGTGTGAGCTTTTGATGCATGAACAAAAGGGGTTAAGATGCCACAGAAAAAGTTATTTTGACTTTTTAAATCAAGATGAAAATTCTGTGGGCAAATAATTCAAATATTCGCAAAGATACCAGATTTCAAATCTTTAAACAAAACAGATAGCCCTTTTTATACAAATATAAATAAATGCAATAATGAATAGATTTAACATAGTTTCAAGTAGATACTTCAAGTTGGCCCACTTATTTTTCTCCTACATATGGAATGTTGGAGAACTGTAGAACTTAATCAGGTGTGTTCTATTGGAAGCCTTTATTCAATTTATTATAAATAATTCTCGACTTTGAAGCTAAAAACAGCCCTTTAGTTTATAAAGATCCCCTGAGAGAATGAATTCTCTCATCTACCAGATCCTAATGAAAAACAACCTAGTGGAAGTATCTATGCAGGTGTTTCAGATAACTTGATGTATTAAAATTGAAATGAAAAGAAAGATAAATGAGGAGGGAATTATTTCCTCATAGAACCACACTGCCCTGCATAAAAGCTCACAGAACAGTATGCTCTGAGGAGCCGCTACTCCTCTGGGTGATTCCAAAAGTAACCACGTGTTTCTAAGTCTAACATACAAGAACCTTTAAGATTATTATCCAGAGAGAGACCTTTCTACAGTGTCAGACTTCTGTATGGCCCCACCTGGCCATACAGAGTTGCCTTTATTTCTGTTTTCTAAAGCTCATAGTTCTTTGCTCTGGGTATAAGATGAGGTGACTATGCTCATGTCTTTAGGGCATAGGACCCATCTACAAATTTGCAACTGCACTTGGGCTGTAAGTCATCAGCTATTATAGGTGATAGTGGGTGGAAAAGAAGCCAATAATGAAATTCTTGAATAATCCCCAGATTCCCAGGTCCTTGGTAACCAAGTGCGGAAGTCTGTCCTGATCAGAGATCGCACTGCTGGCGCTAGCTAGTGGAAAAGAAGCTGCCTACAGTCTGATAATTTCCGTCATTGACCTCCATTTGCTGAGAGAAAGAACAGGCAGGCAAATGATCGGAGAGCAGGCAGCAAGTTCCTGGAGCAGAGACACGCTGCAGACTGCACAATTAACTCCTAAATAACAAGACTTTCAGTGAGGCAAAAGCAAGTTGGAAGGCGTCTTACTCCAGTTAGCAGGGTTTCTCTGCACCTGTGGGACGGCGAGAACACAAAAGCTCAGCATAGATGATGGCTGCCATCATCGGCGACCTCTTTAGAAAGTGGGTCCTCTTAATTGGTAGCGACTCCAGGAGGCTACCGTGGTGCAGGAGGAAGGCTGGATTCAAGGCTTGACGGCGTGCTTGTCCATTATCTAGGTTGTACTTTTCCCCTGCCCCACACGTAAGGCCGCCTTATCCCCTCTAGTTGGCAATATGGAATTGCTTCCTCGGCTAAACTGAAAATCTGTGGTGTTCCAATGTAAGGAACTGAACAGAATTTATTCTGGGGAGTTTAAAATATGAAAAAGCAGCCAAGAAATGGCGGACAGATGTCTTCCCACGAGCCTGCAGTCGGACACAGTCTTTCCATGTGAACTCATTCTCTGAGTTTCTACCCATCCCTAAAGTCTCGGAGCACCAGCAACCGAAAAGTTCGGAAGCCAAAGCAGCAGATTCTGTTGCGGAGCTGAACTGCTGGGAGAATTCCTTTAAAATATGATCTGTCTTCTCGGATCAAACTCAGTGCCATCCACTTCTCCCCAGAGCCTCCTCGTGACTCAGCAGCAGGCAATCTATGCACAGAATTCATACACAATGCCAAATTCTTTGCAATAAGTAGTATTTCCCCCCCAAATATCACACATAATAAGTAAATAATTAAAAACACTGAAAATGGGGCGGGGGGGTTGATTCCTGATGGATTTAAGATTGCGTTGGAAAGTTCTTCAAGCAACTCATGTTTCTATCTCAGTCTTGCTTTGGATCTAATTTTGACAATCGGTACAATACAGATTGAGAAAATTAAATATACAACTTGTCAAATAGACGAGCATTATGTAATGATTCTCAGCTCTTAAATATTTTGATAAAATTGCTCCTTGCTACGTTGCACTTGATGTTTGAGTGAGGCCAAAGCACAGGCAAAGAGCAGAATGTTTTATTTGCTTCTTTGGTGGTGCCTGGCACCAACCAGCTAGAATTTGATTGTTGATTTATACATCTACTAAGGGATCTGGCTAACATGAATTAATTATGAGAAAAGAAGTGACGATTTATTCAGCTAGAGATTCATTCATGCCATCAAGATCCTTTAGCAGATGGTAAACACCCTCTGGCACACTGAACATATCAGTCATTCCTACCTTAACATTTTTTTAAGTAGTGGCTTCAGTTAAATATACATTTACATTTTTAGAATTTTTAAAAATGATGTGTTATGTGTGTGTGTTGGAGAATATGCACCTCTGTGCAGAGGATGTCAGATCTCCCGGAGCTACAGTTACAGGTAGTCGTGAGGCACTTAATGTGGGTGTTGAGATCCCAACTCTGAGCCTCATGACTGAGCAGTCAGGTGCTCTTAACTGCTAACTCATCTCTCCAGCTCTTACTTAGTACTTTTAACAGACACTTCTACTTCACTTACCATACCCTGGACACTTCAAAACCAGTTCTTTAGTCAAGATTAACCAATCAGAGTATCCATACGCTATTCTCCAGACAGTTCTTCCCCAACTTAAAACATGGCATCGTATGTATTCATACCTCATTCGTATATTATGCTAGCATAATGTGGAAGCTTCTTGCTCCAGACTGAAAAGTGCTTCCCCTACCTGCCACCGTGAGGAGAGAGTAAAACAACTGAACAGTCATAGTCTGCTTTGGCTCACTGATAGAGTCTAACTTGAGGAACTGAAACTCATCACATAATAAGGATAGGGTACCATAACAGATGGGAACTTACAGATATTAAAGGATAGGGGATTTGGAGGATGAAGCTTATTTTGGAAGCAGTTGGAGGGCTTTGAACAATGAAGGTGAGTATGAGGCCTCTAGATGCCTTTAGCTTGTCTGAACATGAGATGAGAAAGTTTGTTTTTCAGTCGTTGAGGTGTCATTGGACAGATTTAAAGGTAGCATTTAAAGGGAAGGACATACGATTTCTGACTGCACATGTACTTAATGTGTTTGCCTGACGTGTTGTATGATATGGAGCATGATTTGCTATGAGCCTCTGCTTGTGAGCAGATGCAGTATCTGCTAACATGCTGTGCACATCTTGATCCTATTTGTGAGAAGGTCTGCTGCCTCCTTTACCACTGCAGTCCAGTTTCTTTAAGCATCTGGTTTCATCAATGAAATTGTGTGTCTCCTGCACTTAGACACACAATTCAGGTTCTAAGTATAATTTACTGCAAGGCATTTTCCAAAATAAAAAATAGTTAAAGGTGATTTCATTGTGCTTCAAGGCAAGAAATTCTATGTTCTCTTAAAATCTGTATTAATTTTGTTGTGTATTAATATGTTTTCTCTGTATGAAAATCATTTTCCATTAATGTATTTGCTTTACTAATTTAAATGCATTTACTCTTTGCTCTCCATGAGTCTGAGTGCTGGCATGATCTTCTCTTTTCCGGTATTTACTGGTGCAATGGCAGAATCTTTCTTTTGTGTTTTCAATGATACAGCTTTTTGACCCAAGAAGCTAAAGATCATTCACAAACAAATTGATTCTTAAAAATTCAATCCCACAGTAGCCATAACCTTCTCATTGTACATGTATAAAGATACCATAGATGTAGAAATGGAAAGATTCTAGACACTCTAATACAGACAGTGATAGTAAGTTAACTATCAAGAGGGGAACCATTTCAGTGAAGTTTGTTCTCATTAAATCCATGCATCCATCCTCTCCCAGTTTCACTACCTTGTGCCAAATTTGTTGAATAATGAGGTTGTCCTACTTCCTTTTGTATTGCTGTGATAAGTCACCATGATGAAAGCAGCTTAGAGAAGAAAGAGTTTATTTGGGCTTATGGTTTCAGAGGTTTAGGGTACATAACCATCATTGTGTGGAACATGGCAACAGGCAGGCAGGCGTGGCACTGGAGCAGTAGCTGAGAGCTCCCATATTAAGACACAGCAATGAGGCAGAATGAAAAACACTGGGAAAGGCTCAAGTCTTTAACCCCCAGTGACATTCTTCCCCTCAAAAGGCCACACCTTCTAATCTTTCCCAAACAGTCCTATCAACTGGGCACCAAGTACTCAAATATGCGAACCTCTGAGAGCTATTCTCCTTCAAACCACCGAAGAGGCTGAACACAAAAGCCTGGAGCATCGTTTAGTCTACAAATCCAAGCTGGCCTGGAGGCAGTTATGTCTTCAGGGATTTGGCTGATTAACGGTACATGCTTTAAGGCCAGAGTATATCCCAGTGGCAGAAGGCTTGCTTGACACGTATGAGAGCCTCTGTTTGATCCTTAGCCTTTGCGGGCATCGTATTCTGGAGTACAAGTGCCTGAGCTCAAATCTCAGTTCTACCACTTTGTGACCTTTACTGAATGACTTCTCTCTGCAGTTTTTGTTTTTGTTTGTACTTGTCTGATGCTGTAGTCATTAAGAGAATACACATGGACAACAATGACTCAATCATTTGAAGTATAAGAACTAATCATTCACTGGGGCTGGAGAGATGACTCAATGAGTTAAAATGCTTACTGTGCATGCATGAGGAACTGAGTTCAAATCCCCATTAACCCACATGAAAACGAGACATGGTAGTGCATGTCTTAGTGCTCCTCTGGCAGTATGGGAGGCAGAGATGGGAGAATTGCTGTAATATTGTGGGACAGCTAACCCATGCACTGACAAATGAAAGAAGAGATGTTGTCTCAATCAATGTGGAAGGTTAGGGCTGACACCCAAGGTTATCCTCTCATTACCAAACACGCAGTGAGGTATGCATACATCTACATGTACACACACACACAGAGACACTTACATGCATACACGTGCACTCAAATACATACACATGCACACACACACAACATACAGATACACTTAATACACGTACACTCACGTACATACACACACATACACTCAAATACATATACATGTGCACACATAAACCACCATTTACACACACCACCATATACACACACACCATACACATACATACATACACCCGCACCCATACACATACACACCCATACACACATACACCCTTAGACATACGCACACATAAACACACACAAAATAGCAAAATTATTCATGTCTTTCTTTTTGCTTTGTTTTCCAAATAGTTAACATCCTATGCTTTAAACCTTAATGATGTTGGCTATTGTCATGAAGCATCCCTCAGCTCTGTGGCAACCAGTCCTTACTCTTCTCCCACATGTGGTCTGACCTTGGACTAACACTAAAGGAAGTGCTTAGACCCGCGGAACCCTCTGCTTCTGAGAGGAAGTTTTACGAGAGGCATCTCCTTGTGCTTTGGTTCTAAGAGACACTCCCAGTTGTGCATATGATTTATATTATTACAATATATATGGATACAATATTCTGGACACATATTTTCTTGTCTCCCATCTAAAGAAAAGGTCATCTCCTCCACTTCTTTAGGACCACATTTAAATTTTTCCAGGCTCTGCTCTACATATTAAAGTGACTTTGGTACTCAACTTGTCCCTTTACTTCTACCTACCTACCCAAATGCCTATAGTCCCCAGGACAGAGTGTCAATATTTTATACCAAGTGTTTCTTACCCTATCCAAATGTAGAAACATAAAAAACTCTCCACCCTTACTGAAGGAATCAATCTTCATTTCCATCGTCGTCCTTCCCAGGACTGGTAAAGAGTCATTGAGGAAGAAGGAAATAGTTTGTATCCAAATGTATCTCTCTGTCCTTCACAGTTAGTGATGATGCCTGGTTAAAGTAGCATTGCTAATGGCATTCTATAAACACAGTATGTGGTGGCCTGGAAACCTCCTTTTCCTGATAACAAGATAGCTATGGGGAAATTTATTCTCAAACCACCTTACAAACCAACTTTGGGTATGAAAACACCTCTAGACAAGTCTCAGTCTCAAAGATGCTGCCTTTATGGAGAGCAATTTTGACATTTTGATTAGGTTAGTAGTTTTATGTTTCACTCTTTAAGGTGAGCATTCCAGAGAGGGGACCAACAGGGAGACCAAGCCTTCTCTTAGCAAACCCTCCGCCCTGGTGTGGCCTGGCTTCATAGGAGCATAGGCAGGTTGATTGTTTGGAACATTGTGGAATGGATTGCTATTAACTGATTTCTTCAATATATAGTTGAGTATTACTCCAGAGGAGGCTTAAAATAGGAAACTGCAGGTTATATTGTCCCAATTTGTGTGTCCAAGTAAAGCACAAATGCCCCAGAGGTATAATCTGACTCCCCAATTTCATGCGTTTAAGAAGTATAAAGGCAGCAGAGCAATGGCTGCCATCTACAGGATGGGTTCTTGGCAGGCCATGTGCATGATTAGCCCTCATTCTTCGTCCTTTGGATGATGTGGGATGTTCCTCTGTGTGCTGGGAATATGTTTTATTAGCATTGGTTAATAAAGAAGCTGCTTTGGCCTGTAGCAGGACAGAATATAATTAGGCGGGATATCTAAACAGAGTTAGAGGGAGAAAGAAGGCGGAGTCATGCAGATGCCACGTAGCTGCCAAAGGAGAAAGATGCTAGAACCTTACCAGCAAGGCACAGCCTTGTTTTGCTACACAGACTAATAGAGACGGGTTAATTTAAGTTATAAGAGCTAGCTAGGAATGTGCCTGAGCCGTTGGCCAAACAGTGTCTTAATTAATATAGATTATTCGGGCTTGGGCGGCCAGGAAACAGAACTGCATGTCTCCATTTGCAATTTGAGATCCTTTCCATGTCCTCTGAATGATTGTGGAGTCCCTTGCTAGCGACAGAAGGAACATATTTTATTTCCCTGAGGGTAACACAGAGGGAAATCAAACATGCAATAATTAGCTATTGATTTCTTTCTTAAGATTTTTACCAAGATGCAATTTAAGGACCAAGTATTTTAAAGCTAAATTAGTCTCAGGAAAAAAATACATGAAAAGCTGAAGGCATAATAAATGTACCTGGAGCCACTTAATTTTCAGTGGCTCCATTCAGATCTGTCAGGGTGTTTTTTTTGTTTTTTTGTTTTTTTTTTTGTTTTTTTTTTCTTCAATGAAGATCTTGCATTAAACTTCAAGGAGTAAGAGCCATGGTCCTCAATTGTCCTAGAAACTTGACAAGTGCTCACGTTCATGGGCTTACATCATGCCTGAAAATTTTGCAGTTTTTCCTCCTTCCTTTACAATAGAAGAAACTAAAATTCAGAGGGATTAAGTGACTTGAAACAGGCCTTATTATTGATAGGTTACAGACCCAAGATTTAAACCAAGCAGCCTGTCTCTGAGTCTGTATCACCATGAGTCCTTTTTACATCCTTCTGAATTCCACAGGATGCTCGTGGTCCACCCCAGCTCCTTTTCCTTCACTCTCACATCCTGCTGTTGCCCCTGAGCCTGTATCACATCACCATGTGTCCTTTCTACATCCTTCTGAATTCCACAGGATGCTTGT